>NC_041709.1:19023514-19323514 GCF_900700375.1 Denticeps clupeoides | reverse complement strand
TTCAATTAACAGCCCTATAATATATCTATGACAAATATTACTACACCACAAAGCCTGGTAATGACACATAAACAATTTTTTTTTGCTTGAAATCTGCAGATCCAGAATCCGAATGACTTCTCATTGATTAAAAACAAAAAGCAGAAATAATTTATGACTGACCAACACAAAACACCAGTAAAACAATCAAGGCACTTTCACTCACTTATTATTATGATGGTATGTGAAGGGGAATGGTCATTTGATTAAAACAGGACAAAAAAAAAAAAAAAAGATAAATCTGTTAAATTGTCATGTGAGAATCATGCCTCTGTGTGTGTTTGCTCACCTCTTCCAGGTCTCTGATTCTTTGGCTGAATGTATTTTGCAGAGCACTCATCTCTCTCTGAGCCTTGTCCTTAACAGCAACCACATCTCCAGAGTCCTTGCTCGCTAAACTCTCAAGAGCTTTTCTGAAAACACAAATCAGTCCAACACTTTGTTTACTGGCAAGCAATACAGCCAGGCAACAAAACAATATTATTTAATACAACAGTATTTTCAAAATGTGAAAAAAGTGACGTGGCTCAAACCAATATTGTTCCTCACAGAAACGTCTAGGAAAAATGTCCCCGATTGCCTGCAGTAAGTGTGCTTGTGTACTTGAATGGACTTACGATGCAGAAACCAAAAGCTCCTGTTTCTCCCCAAGATCCTTCTTTAAGGACTCAACCTCAACCTTCAGCTCAATATTCTAGACGAAGCACAGAAACAGAAGGAAACATGCAACATGAACAAACCTTTTATGAATATGTCTCAAGCTGTTCATTTACTTCCTCAAGAGCGAAGTAAACATTTTGTAGTCACATCAGACAAGCGGACAGCTTTAGAACCAAAACCCAAAATAAATGTGCACAGTAAAAATGCCAGTGATGAATTGACAGTTCAACAGTGGGTCAATATCAGCCCCATCTTAACTCAGTAAAGTGTTCATCTGGAGTTTGCTCATATAAACTCTCTGCAGTGTTAATACTAGCATTTTATTGTGTGTGGATGTAGCTCATTTTATCAATAAAACAATATGACAATTCTTATCTTCTTCAGGGAGGAAACCCCAAACCTAATTAGTGTTTGTGTGTACCGTTCTGTAGATGTCCTCAGTAGAATCATCACATTTCTGCTGCATTCGCTCTTCCAGGAAGTAGATCCGGAGCTTCAGATTGAAATTCTCCTTCTTCAGTGCAGTGATTTGCTGATTAAAACCAAAAGTTTACCAATTAAATGACATGCTTAATCCACGGTTTCAGGTCCAAACCAAACTGGAGAAAATGGACGGTTAGAGCTGAGTGGACTCAGGGGATTAGTTGGGGCCAAAGGAGAAGTGTATGTTATTCTGGTTGAGCTGCAGACTGTGTGTTATTGTGCTCCTCACATCTGTTTTGAGGGGAGGCAGGGGAGGAAAAGCAGTGAAAGCAAAATCTGATCTCAGCAGACAAACACTCTTTTTCTCCAGCATCTCCATATATAGTGAAACACAGTTCCTTGTCTCTCTTGTCTTACACACGCACGCACACACACATACACACACACACACACACACACACACACACACACACACACACACACACACACACACACACAAACAGACACGTGCTCCCACGCACACATGTACACACGCATGCACACACAAACCAAGCTGAATCACATGTGCAGTGGACTGAAATAATACAAAAAAACACAGCAGTACAAACATCTGAGATATTTTTAGATATTTGAACATTCTGAATCAGGCCTCAGCTTCAAGTCATATTCTACAACATAGTTACACCCCCTATGATAAATGGACATGCAGAGACACAGTGGACACTTACATTCTCATAATCCTTCATGGCAAGCACTTTGGATGGCGAGATCTTTCCTGCAGGGAACGATGCTGGATAATAAAATAAAAAGGGATGAATAAATAACAGATGCAGCTGAAATGGCACTTGAACTTGAAAAAGGCTGTACCAAAATAGCAAGGTTATATCATATTAAAAAGTAATATAAAAAGAGATACAGGCTCATTCACATATCTATATTAACATACTGATACAAATATTAATACTAATGGGGATAATTAATTCCAAAAAAAACACTGGACAAAGATGAAATATACTCTAAGCCACAAATGTAAAAGTGAGTAACATTGGAATGACACTAAATGATGGAAAATATCAGAGATCAAGAAAATAATCATTTTTAGAGGTTGCTGTGTTGGAAATTGGATGTATGTGAAAGTGCAACTTAGTGACAAGAGAGAAACTGTCATGATGGACGTCTGTATAAGAGCAGCTGTTCTTGTGGAGTGTCAACATGTTAAGACTGTTGCCATGTCAACACCCAATATAAACTGGTTAGAACCAGTTAAAAAGCAGTTAAAGGAAGGACCAGCATGAAAGTACCATGGTTATGGTCATGGCCACTCACTGCTCAATGCTGCATGTGATTATGCCGGCACGGCACGGCAGAGTTCCTGTACCAGAAACTGATGAAAGCCTTAATGGTAGTCATGGTAAAAAGTGTTGGAATACACAGTGCACCGCAGACCACACACATGGATCAGAAAGCCCGTGCCGACCCCCTGTCCGCTGCCGGGTGTACCTACAAGGAGCATGTGAACAACCACGGTGGGATGGAAGCAGATGGCCTGGCCTGATGAACCACACTGCAAAATTTTTCAGCAATGGTTTGAGGATCTGGTTTATTCCGCAGATCTCAGCAGGCGTGCTGGAATCGGATCTAGCTTTAAGTGTCGTGTTTCTTGTCAGGTGCTACAGTCCACAAATAGAGTGATCAAAATGTTTAACCCATGTTTGCAAAAAAAAAATGTTTACCTGCCATGTCATCCATGCTGAAGTCCGCCAGAGTTTCAGGCAATCTGGAGATACTGCAACTATTTCAAACACACAGGCGTGGTCAGCATCGGTCATTCCTGATACATCGCTGTTAGAAAACTCACTTCACACCCTATTCCCACACTTTTCATGATTAGCCCCTTGTCCATTGCACCAGTAAACAGAGCCTTTTCAGTCTGTATGTGAGTAACCCAGCTATGTAATGGCTGTCGTAGTACATGTAAGCATCCATTGTATTCCAAAGAGGGTTTTCTTCATCCCAACCTTCCTCCCTCTCTCTCTTTCACACTTATACACACACTTATTTCTAAGGTTATAACTATATAATACTATACTAAACATGTGTAACCACGTCTATTTAGCAGCACTAAATAGCATCAACATAACATCAACATCCTTTTTCTTTTCTTTTAAATAATACACATGAAATAATTCACATTTTTGTCCTCTTGAAGAACAGCAAAATATCCTTTCTGGGTGAAGACCCGTAATACACACAAAATAACCGCAGCACGCAGACAACAACTGCCTTTCACACCGACACCGGAATTAGAATCCCGGCGTTCCGGAGTGTGAAAATTGATTTCGATTTGGCGGTGTGCACCATGTACATGCCGCACTATGCAGTAGTAGGAACTCAACATAAACTTCCCCTTTTGGGGACTTCCTGTGCACATCCAGCACACAGCAGCTCACACGCGAGACGCCAGCCAGAGCATCACGGTCATATTTCCTGAGCAGTGACAGCACGCCGCAGCGATCGCCTTACATCTTCCGTTACACAGTCGTCGCTTTGACAGCCGGGTGGCCTCGTCCAGCAGATGACAGACTGCTTGGAACGGGAGAGAGAAACACAAACACCCGGCGTGACAGCGGCTGCCACTGACACGCACAGCACAGGGCGGGACAACGGGGTACCCACCCCGGTCAGATCGGGCACTTCTGGGCGCTCTTCTGGGGCGCATCGCGTCACGACAGCGAAATGAGAGCACCGATCGCGTTCAGCTTCCGCTTCTTGTTCCGACAGCGGCCCACGACCATAATTCGTCGGCTAGCTATTTTAAAAGAGCAGCACTTTTAAACATGTAAACAACGCGATCCGACAAGGTGACACGCCAGGTGTCCTAAAACATGTACAATCTTATTTATAGACAGAAAACTCAGGACACTTTACACTTCTAATATCCCCTTTAACATGATATGTTCTAAAGGGTGCGATTTCTGCACCGATCTGTAAAAAAGGAGATAATAAAACCGGGTAGGAGCACGACAAGCAGCCAAACACACGATCATCTGTCACAACTGTCACCTAACTACACGTTCCACTTAGTTCACACACCGGCGACTTCACGAAGCTCTTCTGCCTTTCACAGTCCTCACAGATCATATGACAGAACAATCTAGTGGACATTTCAGCTCGATTGTGTCTCTATAATGTTGAACTGACGAGACAAAATTAACACTGATTCCCGTTCAGTCTATGCCCACGCTTGCCAAATAGCTAGAACACCCTGCAAAACGATATTATAAGCCACATTCGTGTCAACTCAAACCAACCAGAGAATGAAGATTTTTCACATAGGTGACATTTTTCTGAAGCCCCTTGTGATTCCCTTAGCTTAGCTTAGCTTAGCGTAGTGAAGTTAGCGCCGCTCGCTTGACGTTCATATTTCCAAACAGTTCACTTACCTCCCATTTATATCAAAGGGAAGTGTTTGGTCTTCTCCCACAAGAGAATCCATTTGTGCTTAAACGCGGCAAGCGTTGTAAACGATTTTATTTATCCGCGTACCATTCTGCTTCGAACTACGAACAGAAGCCTGGAGGGAAAAAATAAATAAATTCAAAACGGTTCGTTGAACCGCCATTTTACTGTGCTGACGTCACAGGTAAACGTTTGGGCGGGGCCTAGTCCGGCGAGACATCTGTATCTGTGCGCTCACTGCAGTCGCCCCAGGGCGAAGTGGAGAAAAGTGCAAACTGACGAGATGTAGTCGTTTTTACAGCACAGTTTTTACAGGTGGGAGTTCTCATTCAGATGAACACCCATAAACCTGGAATATTAATAATGGTGAAACGCAACAGCATTTATCAGACGCCCTTATAATTATGGCAAGGGTTTGAATCATCTTGGGGTGCTGAGCACTGAGCAAAAGCATTAAACATGAATGGATTTGTAGGATTGTTCAGTTCCCATCGCAAAAAAAAGAATATTTTGTGTAAAACGTACAGTAGTCACCCACATGGGACTTTGAGTATGTTTGTGAGAGACATGTTTTAAACTGAGTATTTGTGAAAATAAAGTAAAAAGCTGGATTTTCTCACATGCTGTGTGTAGGGTTGCAGTGATTAGCCGCTTTGACACATTGCGGTTAATCCACCGCCAAGACTTCCCCATCATCACAAATAAAAACCTGCCGGCAACCAAAGACGCAATCAGTAGCGCAATCCGCATGGAAATGGTGAAACACACACAAAACACCCCAAAAGGATCTCCCTTGATGAGGGGCCATCTCTCAGAAAAATCCTACATCTGCACCTTGGACAGCAACAGATTTGTAGTTAAGATCAACAAAACACGAAATGTACGACTAAGATTTACGGGAAGTTCTCGGGTCGATAAAAGTATGAATCAGCTTCTGTATTCTTAAGATGTGTGTCCCCCGTTGTTGTCGGTTCTCCTCTGGATACTTGTTTCATATAAGCCCCCAGACAAGCTCATGCTACTGGTGGTAGTAGCCTAGTGGGTAACTACCCACTCGCCTGTGAACCAGAAGACCCGGGTTCAAATCCCACTTACTACCATTGTGTCCCTGAGCAAGACACTTAACCTTAAGTTGCTCCAGGGGGGACTGTCCCTGTAACTACTGATTGTAAGTCGCTCTGGATAAGGGCGTCTGATAAATGCTGTAAATGTAAATTTTACTATGCTACTACCTATTTTTGCCCTGGTTATACTGGTGCTCCTAAGGTTTCAAAGGTGCACCGAATTCTGACTTGATGTTCAACAAGAAGTGGCGGCGAATAGGTGAGGTATTCAGACAATGTGCAGGGTAAAGAGGTGGGAGTCGTCTAGTGGCCATCACCACACTCGCCCGTTGTCTCGACCCCGTCCGGACGGGGTTTCACGTTGGTCCTGTGTAATGTTCCCTAATCGTTGTCACCTGAGTCTTCTTGCCCTGTTCGTCTCTGTTCGCTGTCGGGTCTTTGATGTGTTACATGTTCATGGCGTCTCTGTACTGTTCTCAGTGTTGGGAAGTAACGGAATACATGTACCGGCGTTACGTATTCAGAATACAAAATATTAGTAACTGTATTTCGTTACAGTTACCGTTTAAATGAGTGATAATAAGGATACAGTTACTTTACACGGCGGTCTGATCCACTCCCGCGTCACCCCGGGACACGCGTGCGCCCGCTGCCACCAGGACGACCCGGCCGCAGCACCGCGTGGACCAAACACAAGTGTGCGTAATAGTGCCCGTAATACTGCCAAACGTTTCCGCAAAATGTTCAATTTTCTCCAAGTACAGCATGAGTGCGAGGAATAATTAATTCATGCATTTTTATAATCATGTCATTAAAGTGGGGTGGGTAACTAGTGGGTAACACACTCGCCTATGAACCAGAAGACCCAGGTTCAAATCCCACTTACTACCATTGTGTCCATGAGCAAGACACTTAACCCTGAGTGTCTCCAGGGGGGGACTGTCCCTGTAACTACTGGTTGTAAGTCGCTCTGGATACATGTAATGTAAATTTAAGGTTGTGACACCTGTGAACTAATTTCAAACCCCATATGGTACCACTGAGACCCTGAGAAAGACACTGAACCCTGAGGAGCGGAGGAGCTGACACAAATAGGACTCCCATGATCCCTTCTGCACCACTATTATTAAACATATTTTCCACATAAAAAAGGAAACCTCCGCTCTCTGCTTCTCTTCAGCGAGAGCCGCGTCTCATGCCGATGACGTCAGTCACAACTTCGGCCGCCAGGTGGCAGCAGCGGACCATTTATAATTCTTTTAAGATAATAACCTTCACAGAACTCAAAGCTGATTTTTTTGTTTGGCTATATTCATCATGCACTCACAGTGTTTGCCGAGAAAAAAAGTATTTTTAAGATTTTAGCGAGACAATGTGCACTCTACACTGCAGTGACACTGATCACAAGTGGCCCTTTGATCAGAGACTGACCAGCCATGACAATGGAATAGTGGTTGACAGTAGGCAGCAGGAGCCGATCAAAAACAAATATCCCTATTATTGTATACGTCTGTTATGACTGCTGATGGGTCATAATTGTGAAATGGTGGTGTCCTCAGACATGCCTCAGACAGTGAGATCCTCAGACATGCAGGGTAGTGAGTGGGCATCACATTCGGCTATGAACCAGAAGACCACAAAGTCACAATTTCAAACCCCACATAGTACCATTGAGTCCCTGAGAAAGACACTTAACCCTGATGAGTGGACTGGCTGACACAAATAGGAATCCCATGATTCCTGCTGCACCACTATTATTCAACATATTGACAAGGTTTTGTGTACAATATTAAGATGTAACTAAAATCTTTCAATAAGTAACAGTTATTTAATTACGCAGTTTCCTCCAAGAACTGTACTGGATTACAGTTAAATACTGTAAGTACATTTTGTAACGCCATTACATGTAACTCATTACTCCCCAACCCTGTACGCAGCAAGGTCGGTAGTGTTAATTAGCGTTCAAATTTCTGGTGTTGATTTGGGAGCCCCCACAATGCTGAAAAAGCTACGTAGGCAGTGTTATTTCAGGGAGTCAACAGCTAACACTCATTTGGAGGTACTTTCTGCATCCATTTTTTCGCGCTCTTGCTTGGGCATGCCCAAACAAAGCTGTGGTTTCTAGATGGACAAGGTCGGAAAGCTAAGCATTGATTTAAGGGCTGCTGTTTTTAATATTGAGTGGGGCATTACAATATTTATCTAACAAAGCATGCCAAATGTAGGCGATGCGTGGATTGCATAAACTGTGGTAGGGATTTAATAGTAAAAATGACCAGTTGTCAGGAGCTTGGGCCTGGGGTTCATGGGCTGATGGTGCTGGATCGTGAGATCCAGGTCAAGGGACTTGGTGCTGGCACTCGAGCACGACGGCGGACTGGAACACGGTCAGGCAGAGAAGAATGCAACAACATGATAGGAGTTGACGATGAGGTGGCCATGTTCAAGATCACTTTCGGTTCATGAATGAAAAAAGGGGGGTGGGTGACGGTTCATTCGTCTTTGAAATATGCAGACGTTACAATTTTAATCCTTTGCAAGCAGCTTATGGTATTGTGAGCTCATGAGAAAATGCTTGTAGCTCATTTATGTAACTGTGACCCTGGAGACAATATTCTTGTTAACAATCGACTATACTCCTTATTACAAAGATAAATTAATTAATTATCAAATGTGGTTCTTCATGAACACCTGGTCACTCCACCCACGCAACTACAATCTTAACTATCCATAGTCAGTTCTAGTTTGCTGCATGTATACTTTAATATCGGCTTTTTATTTCATTTGAAAGAGACTTTCAACTCAGAGACTTTCACCATTTTATTACTAAAATGAATATGTTACTTAATATATGAATCTTAATTGTCTGCCCTTCAAACCACAAGTTAAATATATGGTAATATATGGTTTCATTCTCTCTCCACTTTCTCTGACAGGTGCTATCATGTTACTAAAAGTGAAATACCTCAGTGTAAAGAAGTACATCAAATTCCACTATTTGGATTTCATCAAAATACAGTCAAAAATTATTTGAATTCCTGCTGGTTTTGTAAGTTTTCATACTAGCAAAGAAATTAAATCAGTTAATGGTTTCAATGGTAGGTTTAAATGCATGTTTCTGCATGTTGTCTCTCACTGTTCAAATAAACCTACAATTGAAATTATAGGCTGAGCATTTCTTTGTGTGTTGGCAAATGTACAAAAGCGCAAGATTTAAAAAATTTTTTTGCTCACTGTAAGTGACTGACTGTACCCATGAATCTAACAAGATTCTACTTAACTGTAGTTAAACGTGTTTTGGAATGTGTCATGAATGGTTATTTAGTCTGTTTCTGGTTACATTTGCTCTTTCAAGATTCAAAATTCAAGGTTCAAGAGAGATGTATTGTCAGTACAGTCTACATGATGTTAGGTGTTGTCATAAATCTTATGTTGTCAAGGTATAAGCAACTTCCTTGGATACCACATCTTCCCTCTTGGATATCATATCGCTTTCATCAAGTGACAGTAAGGGACCTAAGGGAACAGGGTATTCCTAGTGGCCACATTAGATACAGCAAGGAAGTCACATATGGAGTGTGAGTGAGTTTTTAAATATCTAAAAAGTTGTGTGTGAATTAATGACACATTTAAATAGTTATTTAAAATGTCATTTAAATGCTTATTATATTTATTGTATTGTGGCACTCTCCACGCTCCATATCCATGCTCCATAATCACAGGCAGTTCTGCAGTAAAAGTTTTTGTCTCAGAGGCTACAAAAGAGGAAAATATAGAGTAGAAAGTGCTCTTTTGAGTTGGTATCACATTAAAGTTTAGAGCAAAACGTTAGTCTTTGTATAATATAAAGAACACAAAAAACTTTGTTTCCCATTTATGTTAGCAAATGGTTGAAAAATTTATGAGAGGAGACCTGGCGATATCTTGTCAGCAAATTGGCAAGTGATATGACAGAGAGACCCGGGTAAGAGTTAACTAGATCACAAAGAGCCTATTCTCTTATTGGCATACTATAACTATGTAGAAGTAAAACTCACTCCAGATTGTTGGTTGTCTTTTCTTAACCCGCAGCATTCGGAGAAGTATGTCCTGGGAATTATTACACTCTTTCCTACACTGAAGGATCCATTTTTTCCAATGGGGTAGTTATACAGTGATAATCCAAAAACAGCACAGATTAGATTTAGATTATTTCATCATGATCTAAATCTAAATCAGCAAAGGAAGCCTTAGTGTCTCAAGAACAAAGGCCTACCTGTGTTGGCCTACCTGGTTTGGAAGCGGACGTGTAATCAGAAGGTTGTTGCTTCAAATCCGGAACTGATGAGGTGACACAGAGCAAAGCACTGTCCACACACACTGCTCACCGGGCGCCGGTCATGGCTGCCCACGACTCACCAAGGGTGATGGTTAAATGCAGAAGACACATTTCGTTGTGTCACCGTGTGCTGTGCTGCAGAGTTTCACAATGACAATCACTTCACTTTCAAAGTGCCAAAGATCAGCAACCACACTGTCACAGCAGCTTCATGGAGATGCCTGCAAGGAGGCTATTTCATTTCTTGTTTACTCTCCTGATGGAAGCAAGTGCACTCCAGAAGATGAAGATCCTATTGCAACATCACCAGGTCATCACCATTGGTCATCTTGGTGAAATCGATTTTTAAAGATCTTTGTTCTGACAAAGGTTTACATAATCATAGATGACATACTTTCCATCTTAAAAATAGATGTGTGTGAATATAGCCTATGTTGGTCAATTTGCTTGTGAATGATCAGCGGGTCAATCAAGACGTCCTGCTGCTCTTTGGTGAGATCAGATGTGGAAACTATTATGACCCAAATTTTACCTGGCACTCTGTCTCATGGTCATCCATTGTCATAAGTATGTCCAGCTGTATGTTTAGATAAATGTGTCCAGTCCTTGTGGGAGCATTGATGTTGTCCTGGTATGTAATATTAATAACATAATAATAAAAATTATTATGTGGTCTTTTGTTCTGTTGAGAACAGAAACAGGATGATGCATTTGCATCTGGATTTTCATTGAATATAACACAGTAGATATTTTTATCTGTTTTTAGTAAAAACAGTACATACAGATTTACATCTGTATTACAGACTAACACATATAGATCACCTAAAAATGAATGAGTTAATTTGTCCAAAATGACTAATTCTTAGCTCCGGTCCCATATGTCTACATCCCGAGTGACACAATAATAACAATAATAACAATAATTCAAGCAAAGATGGAGTATTCTCAGTCCATTCTCCGTGAGGGTGGAAGGGGGCCAGCTGGTCGCAGATACACAGTTTTCCCGTGGCCCGGCAGACTCACCCGGTATACTACCTTAGAAATTTTCTAAGGTAGTATACCGGTAAATTTTCCCACCATTGGCAGGTCAATTTTGCCGTCTGCCACCTTTTCCAGGAGGGGCAGTAAGCCCAGACCTGGTCGCCAGGTGCACAGTCCACACCGTGGCTCCGCAAGTCGTACGATTGTTTTTGTTTCAATGTGGCTGCCCCTGATGCTGTCGCGCCATCTCATGCTCCTAAGATGCCCAAGATGTCCATGCCGGCGTCACATGTCCAGGCGTCACATGTGTGCATGAAAAGTTCGGTTTCTTGGGCAGGAATGCAGCCCTTCTTATCCCCCTGGTCCCACATGTCAACCCCCAGGTGTGCCGCTTTCCCCACACACGTGCAAAACCCCTATCTTACATACCCCAACCCACATAGATCACGTTCCCACATAACACAAGCTGACTATTTACAGTACCCATGCATGGTACAACATGACTGGCCAGGCTCCGCCGCCACAATTTGGTTTTCTTGATGATGTCATCAGCAAATACTCTAAGTCAATTAGCCTCTCTCTCGTTTTCGTGTGTCCGTGAGTGTTAAATGCTCTTGAATAAGTGCATGCTCATGGGCGAGCAGGTGATTGGTTCCCCACCTGACGCATTGGAAGCGGGGTTCAGGGATTAGGTGGTTTCATGTGGTGCACGTCCCCAACAGGACTTGCTTTCTGATAAGGACTCACTTTCTTGGGATACACAAGATTACCCTGAACACTTTTATTACGCCATAATTATCCCCAATTTCTTTTTTTGAAGGAAGACTTCAGATGCGGAGCCGTGGTAAATCTGGTAAAGCCAGATTAAAGCAGCACTGCAGATCTGCCAGAGAAAGTCTGAAAACACCAAAACTGCTTTACTTACTGCACTTTCCTGTGATCCAAAAACCATTAAAGGAGCTGTTTCATTAAGTTTTAAGGTTTTAAGAGCCGTTCTGATATCAGTGAGCAGTGCAGTGTGTCAGAATTAACTTTGATGAGCGTTGTTTGATTACCTGGTATGTAATAATAATGACATAATAATAAAAATTATTATGTGATTGTTTGTTCTGTTGAGAACAGAAACAGGATGATTCCTTTGCTGGATTTTCATTGACTCCAGTGGACTGAATTAAGATTGATCAGAGGGTGCTGAGCATTGAGTCCCGACAAACAAAAGCATTAAACATTGTAAAATTGTTCAGTTCCCGTCACAAAAAAACGAATATTAATGCTGTTTTAAAAGATTAAAACGTACAGTAGTCACCCACATGGGACTTTGTGTATGTTTGTGAGAGACATGTTTTGAACTGAGAGTATTTGTGGGAAGGGAAAAGGCTGGATTTTCTCACATGCGGTGTGTGTGTGTGTGTGTGTGTGTGTGAGTATTTTGAATGCAGGCAATAAAAATCCATGTAAACCAGTAAGGAGATTTTACTGCGTAAGCTTTTGTGTGTGTGTGTACATAGTGTTTCCAGAGAAATGTATAAACCTTACCAAAACCAGGGATTGTGTGGAAGGATGTTGGACAAATTCTTGGCCACTTTATAAATATTATGGCCCCTTAATGGCCCCTTACTCAGAAAAATCCTAGATCCACCACTGGGTGAAATTACTGTATTACCCTTTATTTCTCTCTCTCTCTCTCTCTCATACACATACAAACTCATTGAAGTCACAGTTAAACAGGCTTTTCAGTTTAATATTATCCTTTACTCTCAAGGTGAAATGACAGGCAATTATTGCATTGCAACATTTTGTACTGTTTAATGAGCAGGTCTACTTTCTGCCCAAGAATAAGATTTGTATTATATACTTGATTTTGTTTATTGTTTTACACCATCATATTTTTTGTACAAATCAGTGAAATGTAAGTGATTAGATGTATACTAGTACTTTGTTGGCAACAAGATGCCCTGGTGGACAAGCGATAAAAAAAATAACCCACAGGAAATGTGTATCAGGTATGTAAGCGTTTATTGTTCCCCAAGTGTCACGTATTGAGGCAACATGCAAACATTGTGACCTGCAGGTGAAAAAATGGCACTGCAGTACTGACCACAGCAGTCACACACATTTATAGGTTTATGCATATTATTGATCCAAACTCACACAGAGATCTCTTAGCTTCACCGAATGCTACAAGATGTTTTCCCATATCCACAGATGTCTCTATCAGGCTTTGAAGGTCTCTGATGTTCAATGATAAACCCATGAGAATTGACCTGAGCAAGGTCTTTTACAACCAGTTTGAGTCTAAAAACGTGAGGTAATCTAAGATCAATAAATGCCTGAAGTTTATAGTTATACTTTCACATATGAACCTGACATCCTTCTGCAATTATAACACACATTTCAATTACAGTACAGACTTGATTACCATGTAGAAAACAGTATAACAAACATTACAAAAATGATTGACAACACAACACAGCAATAAAAACAAGCAATAAGATCACAATATATTTCTCTGTAGCCCCAAATTTACACATAAAGTAGAAATCTTTAATCTCCAAGACCAGTTGGGCAGACAGGCTAATAAAATTATTTCTGCTGAGTCTCTAGCAGATTTTGACCACACTTTCAAAAATTTAAACACCTTTAAATCAGCACAAAAGGATTCACTGTATACAAGAAGACTTTAAACTACACATTTGTGAATGTGTTATTTGGCTTTTTCACAGAACCAGCATAGTGTGTGGAACTATTATGAATGTAATGTGGACCATAAAGGACCATATAGCACAATTTTAATAGTGATTATATTGGCCCTATCTTCTAATGGTTAAAAAGGTCCTATCAAATATATGACCTATATGACCTTTCAAAGACATACATTTTACACAAAGTCCTGTACACAGTGAATAGGCAGTTAAAGCACCAGATTTGTAAATCCGCAAGTTTATCAGATATACTGACAATTCTTTAGAAGGGATCCAACTATTTTCTTAACTCAAGCTACATGAGGGGCATTGTCATGGAGTTTTAGGTCTGAAGAAGAGTTCACTTGAGCCAGTACATCACTTACTTCATATAACTTCATTATCTGTGTCTTTGTTGTTACCTTATTTGGCAAGTGCTTGATTGTTTGGAACATTAATGTAGAAATGTCATACATAATTTAAAACAATTAGAAAATTAAAATTATATTGAACTGGCTCAAAAGCAAGACTGCTAACACAATGACTGGATGGATAAATAAACAGATTATAGTCTAAAATTATGCCTAGTGCACATAATCTTTTGATAATCTTATGGTTCCTATCAATGGCATAACCTGTTCAATACAATAATAATTTATCTGTAAAACAATTGGTTTGAAAGACATTAAGTTAATTATTATATAATATTAGTAGAACTTGTTTCCAGAATTATTAGGTTATGAGAACATTTTATCAAATAATATTAAAACGTGTTTCAAATGGATGCTTCAAACAATATAGTGAACATTCTCATAATATCATAGAAATTTATAGATAAACTAAGCATTGTTAGATGTTTGATAGAAGGAACTCCATAAAGTCAATGTATACCCTCTGTAATATAAATTGTCCAATAAAACCTTTGTGCCCCTGGCTGTGCGAGAGGATTATGACCTAGGAGTGACCGTCTGAGACACACCATCACATATACATAAAACTAACATGTACACAGGTAAGGTCATTGGCTCCACACAGACACCCACACCCATGCATGGACATCGCTTAGATGAGAGGAGGAGTCATTGGCATAAAAACACAACACACACATAATTATTATTATTTTCTGCTAGGGTTTCTATAAAACAATGAAGAATATATAACCCTTCTCTAGGTTCCAATTGCACTTTTAAGATTTTTTATTTTCAACATAATTGGAAATGTCCAATTAGTGTTCATTCTTCTCTTTCACCTGGTAGTACAAGCATTAGAATAATTTATTATAAAATCATTTACAGACAGAGAGAAATAAACAATACATTGAGCTTATTCTGCATGCTCCTGCTGAATCTACTAACTTATGCAAAATGAGCTCACCCAAACCACTGCTTCACTTTCTGTGCCAAAAAGATGACTGACGGATTCAGATGGAAGTGCTCTCTGACTGTGCACCCAGAGCTGCTAGGTGGGGTTTCCTCTAAAGAGTCTCTAGTGATGCCCCTCCCCATTTCCCCTGAGTTGTCTACATGTACTGCGACCTCACACGCCCCCCCAAAAAACACTTCCTGTTTCTGCAGTCCAATGAGAGGGTACAAAATTGGCGAGGAGGAAGCTTTATCCAATAGATTCTTGTGTTTGTAAGGGGAGGGTTTCCTTTTCCACTTCTGTTCCTTTAATAGGGTGCGTGGAAGATGCCGAAAGCCATCTGGTATACACTCGTATACACACTCTGCCTAGTGGAAGCACACCGGTCCGACCTCCAGGTGGTAATGTGAGATGGGAGTTGCCTCTGGCAGATTGTCAATATGAGTGACAGGTAGTAGGGCAGGGTCTGTCACTTCGAACAGAATACGGACCTGGTGCCATTGGCCATCCCTCTGCTGCAACATAAGAAGAAATATAGTAATAAATGATTAATGACTTGTAACAGATAGAAAGCAGATGTTTCCATGTCAACTGGACTCACCCAGCAGGTGTCTTCCAGAACAATAGGTTCTAGAGATGCTCCACCCCAACCCCTGAACCGAATTGCCTGCTGGGAAGGTGGAAGACTGTGGGTAGAGCTCCACATGGTAATGTTCAGACAGTGGATGGTGATGCTTTGCTCTGCCCCCAAACTCAATAGCTGCAGGAAGTTCATCTGGACACGCCCCACACTTATCTCAAACTGCCAAACAGACAAGAACACGGATCATTTTTGTGTGTCCACATTTCCTGGCTGTATTTGTCACATTGCCTAATGACTGTTCCCTGGCTGTCGTGATTGGTTAATCACCATACCTTGGCTGCTGAGATTGGTTTGAGGCATGTGTGTCCAGCCTTGCAGATGACCTGTATAGAGTCAGAGGAGCAGCCCAGATTTGGATCAATCCAGTAAGTGCCTGAAGGATGGAAAAGAGGTTTCAGATACATACATTTCATATACTTGTCACATGCATTTGTATGTGCGCATTGCTGACCATATGTGTTGTGTGTATGCTGGCAGTGGTGTAGGTCTCTGCAGATGCGAACAGGATTGCGCTCGCTTCCCTCAGGGTTCTGGAGACTCTGCATTGCAGACATGAGATCCTGCAAGGTCTGAAACAGACCCATGGCCTCATCTAACATCACTCCAGTCTGTGAGGTAGAGAAAACAAAAGGGAGTTAAATAATTTCATCCAATCTACTTCCAAATACATTATATGAACAAATGTATCTCTTAATTATTGTCTTTTTGTGTTTCCAGTCAAACCCATTGCCACAGGTGTCCATTTACACACATTTGTGAACCATAATTGGTCATGTGTTCAGTGATTTCAAGCATGGTACTGTAATAGGATGAAACCTTGGCAATAAGAATGTTCCTAAGATTTCAAGCCAGCTGGATATGATCCATGATCAACTGAATGTGGCATTGTTGGCCAGTGGAACAACATTTGGGAACAACAGCTACTGTTGTACAGCTACAACATCAGAAGACCATGTAAAGTCAGTGGGGTCAATGACTGTAAAGGTCCATGGTGCATAAAAGTCACCAACGCTGATTCCATAGCTGAAGGGCTCCAAACGTCCACTGGCATTAATATAAGCATAATGCTGTGCAGCAGACTCCCTGTTGGTGTAGTGATTAGGCTTCCCAATACGTAGTGTACATATCATATAAACTAACCCTAACCCTAACCCTAACCACAGACAAAAATGACCATATGAAATAAGGATAACTCAAATGAGACAAGTTCATCCTGGTAATTAACATATGCATATAAATTGATGTGGAGGTCATGTGTGCATATGCATCCCAGTTTTCCAGTCAATGTGAATTGTGGAAAAGGGTGATAAAGGGTATTTACATCCAATGTACTTGAGCATTACCTCTCTCTTGTGGGGAGAACGGGCATTGAGGATTTGCAAAGTATCAAGGTCATCCTGCATTTGGAAAATGAAAAAAATCTCTCAGAAAATATGTTCTTATTCAGGAAATAAAGAAATGGCAAAAACTAAGCCAATAACAAAAAACTACAACAACCTAAGTGAATGATGAAATACTCACAAATGACATAGGGACACTAGGAGGACCCTACAAAACACAGAGACAAAACAAACTGTTTATTATAAGTACCCTATACAACAATTGTACCTTTCAAAACCACATTTCAGCACTAAATTTAATACAGATTAAATGAGAAGACCTACAGGAGGCCCTGGTGGTCCACGGGGCCCTGCTGCTCCCTGCAAAACAGCGAAATAAAATTGGTTCACTTCATATTACTGGTTTACTTATTAACCAAATTTTTAAGCTAATTAATAAAGAGAACCGCTTATGCATTTCTCTATGCATCTGTAAGAGTAAAATAATTTACCCGTGGTCCCCGAACACCCTATAAAGCAAAACCAAGATTTAGAGCCATTAGTTTAGAAACACACAAATACACACACTGCCATGCAATAGCAGTACAAGTACAAGCACAAAGTACAGGGTGATAGTAGCATAGTGGGTAACACACTCGCCTATGAACCAGATCATCAGTAAACAACAGATTCTGACCTAACTACTTTTGAGGAATTAATATAAATCTTCTGTTTTGGCAAAACATTATCTGATAAAACTTTTCATTCAGATAGCCTTGAAAAGAAGTCATTCACTGGTGTGGACAGTTTGAGACAGTGTGGGCATAGTATGTACAGTTTCTCACAAAAGTGAGCATACACCTCAAACTTCTGTAATAATTTTATTGTATTTTTCCGTTGGGACAAAACTGAAGATACGATACTTTGATACAATGTAAAGTAGTCAGTGTACAGCTTGTAGAACCCTTCAAAATAACTAAACACACATCCATTAATGTCTAAATGGCTGGAAACTGCTGGAAACAGCTGGAAACGGAAAATAAGTACACCCCAAATGTAAATGCCCAAAATTGTACCAACTTTGCCATTTTCTCTCCCGGGTGTCAAGTCGGTCATTTGTGTTACAACATTAGTGTTACAAGGTCTCAGATAAAATTATAGAAGATGTGTGTGTCTAGCCTACAGTCAAGCATAGTGGTGGGAGTGTCATGGTTTTGGGCTGAAGATGAATGCCAGTATGTACTGTGACATACTGAAGCAGAGCATGATCCCCTCCATTCAGAAGCTGGGCCGCAGGGCAGCATTCCAACATGATAACGACCCCAAACACCACAGCCTGGCTAAAGACACTGAGAGTGAAGGTGCTGGACTGGCCAAGCATGTCTCCAGACCTAATCCCTACTGAACGTCTGTGGGGCATCTTCAAATGTAAGGCGGAGGAGCGCAAGGTCTCTAACATCCACCAGCTCTGTGATGTCATCATGGAGGAGAGGAAGAGGATTCCAGTGGCAGCTTGTGAAGCTCAGTGGTTCAGACGTTATTGGCTGTGTGTTTAGTTATTTTGAGAGGACAGCAAATTTACATTGTTATATGAGCTGTACACTGACTACCTTACATTGTATATTCCTCTCAAGTGTCATATCTTGTGTGGTCCCAATGAACAAGATAATAAAATATCTACAAAAATGTGAGGGGTGTACTCACTTTTGTGAGATACTGTAGTTGATTCCAGTATTTGTACATTTGTTTTATATGTTAAATCTTACATTTTCTCCTCTGTTTCCTTTGTCTCCTCTTGTGCCCTGGGGATAAAGGTCAAAGGTCAAACTAACAACATATAGAGGTACTCAAGTATTCAACAGTCATCAGGATAGGAAGATGTATCTGGACAGTCTATAAGGAGTGAAATTAGGTACTTACAGTGCCACCAACAGGACCCATGGGTCCCAAAGGTCCAGTCACTCCTCCTCTACCCTGAAGAAAAACAATGGCAGTTAATAATCACATTGAGGTGAACAGACACACCAGTACAGAAACTAAACAAGCTCACCATAGCACCATGAGGCCCTTTAGGGCCTTGAATCCCCTTCTGTCCAATGTCACCAGGAGGCCCCTAACACACAAAGACAAAAGCAATGTTTTTACAACCAATAACTCTGATCAAACAGAGTTCAATAGGTCAAATCCAAGTCTGATTTATTTCAGCTACATACAGTTTAGACATAGAACATAGTGAAACCAAACGTTTCTCTGGAACCTGGTGCTACACGTAACATTTAATCAAAGTTAAATGCTTACATAAAGTGCATATGTGCGACACAGACAAACTGGCTACATAATGTGCAAACATGTGTAATGTAAGTTATGGCTGATTGTTCTGAACAGCTAACCTGAAAAAGTCTTTTTACTGCTTTTATTCTACAGTGTAACTGTAAAGATGACGAAACTCTGTACCTTGGGTCCAAACATTCCAAAAACCCCTGGAAACCCAGGTTCACCCACATCTCCCTAAAAGATAAACATGTTCACTTACACAAGCACCAAAGCAACAAAAAAGATGAGTGTGTGTGTATTTGGCTGTAAATGTACGGTGAGTGCAGAGTGAATACATGTGAACTCACTGGCTGGCCTTTGGCTCCTCGGCTCCCCTGTGCCCCAGGTAGTCCCATCCCCCCCTTAAACCCTCTCTTCCCCAAGGGACCTGAATGGCCAGGCAGACCCCTCTCTCCCTGAATAAAATACAACACACACACTGCAATTCATCTGCATACTCACGTACACGGCTACTCGAAAACCCAGTTATTCCAACACATATCATGGATGCATTTAGATGAATAAAGACCACAGTATACAGTCACAAGTACAATAACAGGCACCTGGATGTCTTACCTTTAGCCCATGAGGACCGTGATCACCCCGCAAGCCTGGCTCACCCACTTTACCACGCCCACCAGCTTTGCCTGGAGGACCAAAGGCCCCATCAGCTCCGTGCTCTCCCTTTAACAAACATACCAAGAAACACAGGACTACTCACTGTATTTGCAATAGACTTAATAATTAATGTATTACTTCTTTACTGTGATTTAGTTCAAACGTCCACCATAAATAAAAGTGTATCATTATAATAAGATCTTCACAACCATTTTGTCTACCAGGCAGAATGTGGCACATTTAAAAATATAAAGTAGAAATATTCAGGCTTACTGGCATGCCTTTGCTCCCATCTTTTCCAGGAATCCCATCAATCCCAGGAATACCTTCTGGTCCCTGACGGCCCACTACTCCCCTTGGGCCAGGTAAACCCACAAAACCCTTAATAAACGAGATGAAAATAGGTGTTTGATTGCTATTTAAAGCATGTATTTGGGCATGGAACTAAGACTTAGTCTTATAACATTAATAACACAAAAAAAAGAAAAATCTAGATATTTGTCATAGCTTACTGGTGACCCTCGACTTCCATGCGCTCCTGTAGCACCTTGTTTTCCTTTTGGGCCCTGAACAGAAAAATGACACAACAGACACATAATACCCTCCAAAGATGAAAAATAAAAAAAGAAATTTAAAGCAACACATAGAAACAGAGAGACTCTCACCAGCTCTCCTTTAGATCCCTTGGGCCCTTGTGGACCACGAGGTCCAGGGTGACCCTGTGTGACATTTAAACAACACAAACATCATGAAATATTTTTGATGTTTATATGTATGTATATTTCTCTGATGTGTGTGTGCATGCTGCTCACAGGTAAGCCAGGAGCTCCAGCTGTTCCTCTTTCCCCATCAACACCCTGCTGACCCTGAGAAACACAATGCACATGAGTGTGTTAGTGTTTCTAATGTCAAATGCTGCGTGTGTTTATACTGTAATACAAGTCATTCTGACATTCCGCATGAAGCCAACAAGATTCATGTAGCATTTATCCACAGTGACAGGGGGCAATAATCTTATTGTTATAACAATTAAAATATTTTTCAAATATCATTGTCTAAACAGCCTACAGTGGTCTCTTGTGGCCAGGAATGGTTTTGCCATTATAAATGGAATTTTGGGCTTCTGTATGTTGTCTGCTCCAAGTTCCACACACACACACACACACATACATACACATACACATACACATACACACACACACACACACACACACACATATATATATATGAGAGATATAGCATCATTGATCCATAATGCCCTGTACTTGTACATGTGTAATGACAATAAAGTTGAATCTAATCTAAAAAAATCTAATCTAGATATGTTTTCTGCTCACCTTGTAACCTGGATCTCCAGAATCCCCTCTATCCCCTCTGTCTCCAGTGCGACCCTGAACAGAAAAAAAGATCATGCACTCTTAAAGGTTAAGAGACACGGGCAGATTTAAAAAAAGGATGCTGCATGAGAAACTCACTCTGTGTCCTGTTGGACCAGAAGCCCCCTCCACTTTCCCATCATCCCCCTGCTCACCCTGGATTTAGGAAGAGAATAATGGGTAAAATTACAAGAAAACCATAATGAGACCAGACATGCACTGTGTGTTTGGTGGTAGAGGTTGTGTGAGTTGTAAACAGTGCTGCGGGAAGTATCACATTTTACGGATTTATTGAACATTTAAAATTTTACAGGTCAAATACCAGATCTTAACCCAGATTATCTGCAGAAATCCACACTCATGTACAGCAAAGATCAAAGCCAATGCACAACGCAGGAATTCAGACTCATGCAGATTGTTTATAATCAAGACCACGCTTGGTTCAGTTCAAACAAGTGTGTGTCAGAGGTCAGAGTTCATTTTAAGGTTAAACAGGGATTATAATATGGGTATACACATGTATGTGAGAGAATAATTGTGTGTGTGTGTAGGGTGTGTACCTTTTCACCTTTAGGTCCCGAAGATCCTATGGGGCCCTGTGGTCCTGGATGACCCTTGGTAAAAAAAAAAAAAAAAAAGTAAAAAGTCAACACATAAAAGGCATAGCCTGTTTGCCTGACTGCATGTATGTGCATGTCTTTGTCTGAATAGTTATCATTCGTAAATGTTGTTCATGGCTACATCAAGAACAAATGACAGACCCTCTTACCTCATAGCCCTTTAAGCCTGGTTCCCCCTGTTGGCCCATTCTCCCTGGTGTACCCTGAACAACATATCACATTATTCTCTGAGGAGTATGAAAAAAGCAATGAATGCGTATATAACAGTCTTTCTTTCACTAACCACATGTCCTAAGGTTCCCCTTGATCCCTTTGGTCCAAGAAATCCGTCAATTCCTCTTTTACCCATCGTTCCAGTTTCACCCAAATGACCTTGATGACCTTTAGCCCCCTGAAAGAAATTATTCTTTTAACAACAATAAACATACTCTGCCAAAAATGAAATGCAAGTATGTAAATAGGTATTCTAATTCTGTTGGCCTATCTTAAAACAAACTGAATAGCCCAGATAAATAAAATAAAAAAAACACTGTCTCATGAAGACCTAAGACTGGGAGCATGAGGAGCAGTGCATGGTGGAGGGGGAAGGGCCCTGCTTGTGACTGGTAAGTGCACAGAGGTTCTAATGAGCGAAACCGAGAGACCCATGGGTGAGAGCTCTGAGCTTACGAAGCTGTGGTGGCTGGGGCTTGGACAGGTATAAGAGTCATAACAGACAGAATCAGGAGGCATTGTTGTAGTTCTCGAGATCTGTCTTTTTTTGGGTCTTGGTCTTGGACATAGCAGTCTCGATGGGATGGGTGAAAATGCCAAAATAGAGCATCCTCACAGAACAGTATCATTATTTATTACGCATCTCAATTTAAATGCAACCGGTCAGGTTTTCTATCTCCCATTTGTGAGGTGTGCCATCACAAATGGAGGCAATGCTGCAGAGCGAGGAGGCGGCGGGGTGCTGGGACAACGTCTACATTCACCAGGCATCTGGAGAGAAAGCACCATGAAAAGTAATATAACTAACTACAACTACAGCTCTGTGTTTCTTCTTCTCAAACAATGAGGTAAAAAACTCCTCAATCTAGCAAAAATACTTTGTGTTTCGCAAGCAGCTAGCTCACTACCCCTTAAGTACCATGAAAAGTAGCATGAACAGATGTAAATTAATTTAGAGTATATTTTTTAAATAACTTTTAAATAACTTCATGGTACTTTAGGGTCTCTGTATACTAGCCTTTGTGAAGTCCGTAGATCGGTGAACCAGCACTGCCTTACAGATGTTAATTTGACAAATTGGCTAGAAGAAAGTATATTTAATAGTGTCAGTGATCATTTGAGAGCCAAATTTCCATTGTCTTCAATTTAAAGCAAGAGATCATTACATATCCATATTCATATCTTACCCAAGGCCTCTGTCCCTGGTATAAGAGACTTAATATGAATATCTTTCTGGTAACATCCCATCTCTTTCCCTTGATAAAATGGTTATAGGAGAGGATTGCTGAGGGTAGTGGTGGCCTAGCAGGTAAGGAAGTGGACCCATAATTGGTTGGTGGTTCTAATCTCAAGCCACCAAGGTGCCATTGAGCACAGTACCATCCCGACACACTGCTCCCCAGGTGCCTGTCATGGCTGCCCACTGCTCCCTCAGGGGATGGGTTAAAAGCAGAGACCACATTTCACTGTGTGCACTTGGTGCTGTGATGTGGTGTGTTACATGTGACAATCACTAAAATCATAATATTTTAAAAAGATTAAAGAACAATATTTTCTGTCAGGCCTCATGACTATGAAAAATTTGGGAAATTTTAAATAAAACATATAGACAAAATCATTGAAAAGATAACATAAATTAGATTTAATAAGTAATTACACTTTACAGCAACACCTTTTTTCTGTAATGTTGATCTGAGTAATGTGAAATCGATTATAACCCTAGTCTGTTTTCGGTCTTGGTCTTGGTCTTGACCAGCCTAGTGAGTGTCTTGGTCGCAGTCTCGGTCTTGGTACCCTCAAGTCTTGGCATTGTCTTGGTCTTGATACAGTCTGGTCTCATCAAGGTCTTGCTTTCAGTTTAGGTGGTATCACAGAGAGTAAAACTAACTGTGAACAAGTGAGGACAAGCATTCATGGCATGTTTTTGTAGTGGTGGTCTTCTTTGATTGTTGCTGGAGTGGCGGCATCTGGAATTCAGCAGGGACTATGATTGGACCCCCTACCCTAGGGCCAGCTCCAGTTGGCCCAGCTACATCAGGTCAGGAGTCGTAAAAATGCCTGAATGAGTGCCAGGTCGTAGCGGCTGGCAGAACCTAGGTGCTTTCCAGATGAAGGAGTTGTGGAACACTGGGCAGCCCCATATGGTGATGGGAATGGACAAGAGGTAGATAACAGGGTGCAAAACCACCCAGAACGGCCCCACCAATTGGGGGCCCTTATTTGAAGGCTTTGGGAGGCCCTTGGTGGACACCCACATTTAGGTACCCAGGTGATACACCAGTGTGGGTTGCCACTGCTGATCTACATTGTGCTTCATGGATGTAGGGGCCCCCAGCGTGCCAGCTCCCAAGTCCACTAGATTGAGAGCAGACAACTGTTGATGGAGGGGATGAATCCATCAGCTGGGTCAACAAGGAACCAGGAGGGGTTGTGGCTGGTGAACGCCTCAAAGGGGGAGAGGCCAATGGATGATGTAATGAGCAGGTTGTGAGCTAGTTCCGCCAGGAGGAGGTGGTTTGCCCAGAAGGTGGGTCTGGTTGAGCATTGATGGTATTTCTCCAGCTCCTGGTCGGCCCAATCATTCTGCTTGTTGCAGTGCGGGTGATTTCCAATGGTGAACCCCAGCTATTGCCAGAATTGACACCAGAACCCAGCTATTAACTGTGGCCCATGGTTGGACAGGAGGACCTCTGGGGGCCAGTGAGGTCAAACCACCTCTCTATTCGCTGTCTGGGCTGCTGTCGGCAGTCTTAGTGCATCAATCCACCAATCCACCATGATTACCATCAGTCCAGTGGATGGGTGCAGGCCTGTGACAAATAGACTATGTTAGGGGGAGTGTCTGGAGGAGCTGAGGATCAGGGTGGACCAGGGTGGGTGGCACGGTGAATCTTCACTTCATCTGGTCAAATGCATCCTGGGCTGCCAAGGACCAGTGCAGCTTGATTGATTTCCCCTCAACAGTGCAGCTCCTCCAGATGAATTGCCAGTAAATATTGACAATTACATGCTGTAGATACTTGATTGTAGTAGGGGGCAGCCAATAGACCATTGAAGGAACCTTTGCAGGGTTCTTGACCAGGCCCTGGGGGCTCAGAGTGAAGCAAAGAAATCAGGGCTCGGTGGTGTGGAAAGTACATGTCCAATTTCACAAAGAGGCCAATTTCAGTCAGGGAGCTGGCAGAGGACTTGACACACATGGAATACGTGAGTAGTAAGGTGAGCAGAGAAGATTAGACACATAAACAAAGTGGTCCTGCTCCTGCAGGACGTCATTGACAAAAGCCTGGTAGACAGTAGTGCTATTGGAGAGGCCAAAGGGCATGACCAGATATTCGTCGTGACCACTGGAGGTGATGAATCCCGTCTTCCACTCATCCACCTCGCAGATGTGGATGGAAGTGATCAGCATTGCGCAGATCCAGTTTAGTGCTCCAGCAAGTCGGTTGAAGGCTGTGCTAAGGAGAAGCACAGGGTAATTACTTTTTCCCCATGATCTGGATCAATTTGTAGGGCTGGCATCTTTTTTCCCCTGAAGCTGTTTGTGTGCTGAAATCTGTGATGAACTCCTCCACAGAAGTGCAGAGAGGATAATTTAGTTCCAGCATGGCGATGGCCCAGTCCAGGGCTCAGTGTGTGACAATAAGGGCCAGGCCTGCTTCCATGTCCAGGAACTGGCTTGTTAGCAGGCGAAGAATCAGACGGCATTGTGCCAAAAATCCACAGTAATTGTCTGGGTCCCCATCGAACATGGCGGGGTGGGGGTAGTCCTACAACCATGTCGCTTGAGTCAGCAGTGTGATCTTGGAAGAGAAGCATCAGTTATGCCATGCTCTTTCCCATGCCATGCAGACAGCACATGTCCTTCAGCTTGGCGATGTCTGCTGCACACACATTTGGCTTGTGCACAGTTGCAGAGGGGCATGAAAACTGGGAGAAAACGTGAGACTGGAAGAATGGGGAGCAATGCATGGTGGAGGGGGAAGGGCTGTGCTTGTGCCTGGTGCAAAGAGGCTGAGCTCCGGGCTCCATTGGGTGGGTGTGCCATGTCCTGAGGCAAACGCGATATGGCTTCTGATGCCGTGGGGGCTGGGGTGAAAGTCGGACAGGTACGACAGGCAGAAAAAAGATGCTGAGCACAGAATAATCTGGGGCAGGCAAGAACGTACCAGGTGGTCAGTCAAAGCCCTGCCACAACCTTGGCATAACAATAGACAACCAACTCTCCTTCTCGACTCACATCAGCAACCTTTTCCGCTCATGTAGATTCCTTCTCTACAATATCAGACGAATCCGCCCTTATCTGTCAACACAGGCCACCCAGATACTGGTTCAGTCCTTAGTAATCTCAAGACTGGACTACTGCAACTCCCTCCTAACTGGTCTACCACTATGTACCATCCGACCTCTACAACTCATACAAAATGCAGCAGCACGACTGATCTTCAACCTTCCCAAATTCTCCCACACCCCCCTCTGCTACGTTCCCTCCACTGGCTCCCAGTAGCTGCACGCATCAGATTCAAAATACTGATGCTGGCCTTCAAAACCAAACATGGAGTAGCACCATCCTACCTCACAGCCCTTATTACACCCCGCACTGCACCTCGTTTACTCCGAGCCTCCAGTACTGCTCGCCTGGTCCCTCCATCTCTAAAGGTAAAAGGAAAACATTCATCTAGACTCTTCTCCGTCTTGGCCCCTCGGTGGTGGAATGAACTTCCCCTCGAGGTCAGAACAGCTCAGTCACTGAGCACCTTCAAACAGCAGCTCAAGACCTTCCTCTTTAAAGAATATTTAGATTAACTTGTAAACTTCTTATTGTCGAACTTGTGTACAGAATCTACAACAGAGTGAATAAAAAGATTGTATTCATAGTTGGGGGTCCTAGTCAACCGGAATTGATCTCTTCATCGATGGTAACTTGAAAGCATGTTGTAAGTCGCTCTGGATAAGGGCGTCTGCCAAATGCCGTAAATGTAAATGTCAAAGCAGAATCACAGTGCAGAGAGAAGAGTCAGAGCCATGTCCTGCTGTGAAGCAGTCCAATTTCAGGAATGAGTGGTGGTCCGAGAGAGAAAGCAGGGTCAGCAACAGTCAAGCAGTCAGAAAATTGCCAGTAGCACAGAGAAAAAACTAACTATGACTAGAGTCCTCGCCATGTTTTTGAAGTGGTCGTTTTTAATGGTGGTCACTGGGGTATGGGGTTCCATGGGGAGCATCCATGGCACGGGGAGAAGGTGCTGCAGCGACCATGACATACACACAAAAACATCCCATCTGATGCTCTGATTCATTCAATCATTTAACAATTCAAATTCAGAGTTTGTGGTGGCAGTGAAGGAATAATGTGGATTAAGGTAAATAGGATTCAGTTTAGGATTCAGAAGTAATGTGTTACACGGTAAGAGCTAAAAAAAAAAAAAAAAAAAGTTTTAGACTCACTTTTGAACCTGGTTTGCCTCTATCCCCCATTTTCGCTGGTTTACCTTCAGGGCCCTAAAATGAAAGGAATGCATTAGTGAGGACATATACATTATACATAGTTTTAATTTACTTTTTATGCAGTTTTGTGTAACATTACTCTTATTCCAGTGAGTCCAGGGTCGCCTGGTGGTCCTTCTTTCCCTTTAAGTCCTGGTTCTCCTCTCTCACCTTGTGAACCCTCTGTTCCCATATCTCCTTTTTCCCCCTGAGCATATACAAAGAAAGAGAGAGACAGAGAGTGAGAACAAGTTCAGGCCTGGGACAATATGCATAGAACAGCTCCAACACAATCTTCCACAACAGAATGTTCAGGACTGTGGACAGCAGCCACCTGTAGATGGATAGAAGCACCTATTTGCTCTCTGTGCACCTGCACTGTATTTCAAGAATATCAGTTTCAGTATTGGGCAGTAGCATGTTAAGGTACTGTCATTCCTTGTGAAAGTCATTAGAATATACAAACATGCAGCAGGTCAGGGCAGTACTATCGAACAAGCTCAACACAAGGACTAATACATCAGTATAATGATATTCATTACATATTGCGCTTTATATTTATTAATTCTTAAAAGTTATTAGGAAAAATTATATCACAAACTCACAAAAATGGAGGACCCAAGTGTTCCCCAGAGAACATGATCCTAAGCATAACACTGCCTTCATCAGTTTGCACTCTTCCTATAGCATAATTCAGACGTGATCATATAAAAACCCCACAACCTTGCTTCTCAAACTACTGTACGCATACCACTCGGTAACTGGGGGTCTCTGAGATTATTGTAAATTGAAAGTGAAAGTGAAGAGGGTGAAGCGCCTTCTTGATCGCAGTACCTCCCCTACCAGATAAGTGTTGACAGCTGCTGTTATTAGTTATTATTCTTGTAGTAGTTAATATCTACACTTTCTGAGGCTTTGCATATTAACAGCGGATGAAAGTCAATAATAAATAATATTTATATTTGGAATAAACGTTCCTTGTGTAAAACTAGTTAAAAAGGCGAATATACATTAATGCCAGTTTTAACGGTGCTACATGGCGGGCAAAACATATTGTGAAATGGTGAAAACATCTGCCTTACAACACTTGCTATTTATGAGATGCTTAAATCCAGATGTACTAACAATATAATCTTTGTCCATTTCACTTAGGCCCTTGTACTTTTGAACATCTTCTACTTTTTTCTACTTAGGCCCTTCTACTTTTGAACATCAAAAACTTTCTGACCTTGACTCCATCTGGCCCAATCAATCCAGAATCCCCCTCTGGTCCCAAGTCTCCCTAAAATACAAAAAGATACTGAGAATTTAGATATGCTAACATCACTTTATAAGGCTTGAGAAACAATATTGAACATTTTTTAACTGACCCTGGGACCAGTTAATCCTGGCTCTCCTGGATCCCCCATAGTACCAAGAGATCCCTGAGGAAAAAAAAGGTGTCTTTACCTACTACATTTTACAAGGTACTTTCCACACCTAAACATAAACACTCACCTTCTCCCCAGATTCGCCTGGTAGACCCAAATCCCCAACCTTTCCTGGAGGACCCTAAGAAAAACCCGGACCACTATGAAGGTTTTCTATGTGTGATACAGTGTGTGAGACTGTATGTGTTTAGAAGATTGAGTGTGAGTTGAGATTATTAGCATGTCAGTATTATATATAGCACTTGTCTCACCATTAGTCCAATATCTCCAAGAAGTCCAACTGTTCCTGGAGGTCCTGGAGGTCCCTGGGACCCACACAAATTACTAAATTATTTCAATCACCTGTTATGAGTTACAATGCACTGACATTACAAAAATCTAAAAGTTAGGATTATGCAAAATGTAAAATGAGAATAAAATGGGCCCTAGGAGATAGAAATAAAGAGCATGCATACGTCCTCACCGGCTCCCCTGGTACACCTTTATCACCTTGAGAACCAGATGGACCTGGAGTACCCTGCAAACACACACAAGACACATTATGTAGAACCATGGAAAGACATGACACCAGATCCTGATACTTGGAGGAAATTAATTTCAGCTTGTTTTGTTCCATCTGATGACCTATAAAAAATGCATCTCATTACTAAGGTGCCAAATAAGCAATATCTCATGTTTGGGTAAAACCAAAGAGCTCTCAAGACCTTCACAACCTTATTGTTGCATACTGATGGTATTGGTTACAAAAAATGTCTAAACTACTGAAGGTTCCAGTGAGGACTGTTGTGGCCATAATATAGACATTGAAAGAGAATAATTTCACCATAAACTGTCCACGACCAGGTGCTCTCCACAAGATTTCAAACAGAGGAGTGTAATGAATTATCAGAAGATTGGTCAGATGAGACTAAAATGTAACTTTAATATGCCATAATATACACCGTATTTGGAGGTCAAAAAGAACTGCCTATTGCACTGAGCAATACCTTATACATATAAATATTAAATACTCATATTTGCTACAAGAGGTGTTTGTGTTGCACAACTGTAGATTTCAATCTCAGTTGGGTCTCTCTAAGACATGTCTATGTAGACATCTTCTCCTGTTGAAGTTCTACAGGTGAACTATAGTGTCAGTCATCACATATTGCATTACAGCATCGTACAGCATGGCTGCACCACAGAAAACAGCCTGAATCACTGGTAACCATTTGGAACTATATTTGTGCAGTACAGCTTCTGCCAGTCCTCAGTATATTATCCAATATGTATTCTTGTCACTGGCAGTATTGTCTTGAAATCAATAATTTATTGACCCATGGAGGTCTGGATTTGGAGTCACACTACAGGCTGATCCAAATTTAATATCCTTAAAATAAGTTAAAATGATGCTCAGTAGTGTGTGTGGCCTCCACGTGCCTGTATGACTTCCCTACAACGCCTGGACATGCTGATGAAGTGGCGGATGGTCTCCTGAGGGATCTCCTCCTAGACCTGGACTAAAGCATCCACCAACTCCTGGACAGTCTGTGGTTGGTGGATGGAGCAAGACATGATGTCCCAGATGTGCTCAACTGGATTCAGGTCTGGGAAACGGACGGGCCAGTCCATAGAAACAATGCCTTCATCTTGCAGGAACTGCTGACACAATTCAGCCACGTGAGGTCTAGCATCGTCTTGCATTAGGAGGAACCCAGGGTCAATCGCACCAGTATATGGTCTGAGGATCTCATCTTGGTACCTAACGGCAGTCAGGTTACCTCTGGCAAGCGCATGGATGGCTGTGCGGCACCCCACACCGGTACAGACCCACTGCCAAACCGGTCATGCTGGAGGATGTTGCAGGCAGCAGAATATTCTCCACAGCATCTCCAGACTCTATCAAATGTGTGAACTTTCATTTGTGAGTAGCACACGGTGCCGGTGGCAAATTTGCCAATCTTGGTGTTCTCTGGCAAATGCCAAATGTCCTGCATGGTGTTGGGCTGTAAGCACAACCCCCACCTGTGGATGTTGGGCCCTCATTCCACCATCATGGAGTCTGTGTCTGACCGTTTGAGCAGACACGTGTCCATTTGTGACCTGCTGGAGGTCAATTTGCAGGGCTCTGCCAGTGCTCCTCCTTGCACAAAGGCAGAGGAAGTGGTCCTTCTGCTGGGTTGTTCCCCTCCTACGGCGTCCTCCACGTCTCCTTGTGCACTGGCAAACCTGTCTTGCTAATTGCCTATAATTTCCACCTGTTGTCTGCTCCATTTACACAACAGCATGTGAAACTGATTGTCAATCAGTGTTGCTTCCTAGTTGGACAATTTAATTTCACAGAAGTATGATTGACTTGGAGTTACATTGTGTTGTTTAAGTGTTTGCTCTATATTCCTACATGAATATTCATTCATAATGGATATGAATGGAAAATCTGAGGGAGACCAAGCATAATATTCTAACACTATAATATAACACTGCACATCATCTGAATTACATTATTGTTGTAATGCTGCTGTTATTGTTCTCTCAATATCATATTATTGCACATCTTAATATTTTTTTCTACCTGTAACAGAACCTACCATAAAACCAACAAGGCCTTTCTCTCCAGGCTCTCCGATTTTTCCCTGCAGATAAAAAGTAGAATGGTTAGTTGTTATATAGAACCATCGGGCCTGAAAGAAACCTGGAAGGGCCTTCACCTCATTGCCTGGGAGTCCAATTTTCCCTGGTGGACCATCAGGACCCTGTCAGAAGAGCAGAGAGAGTAGGGTGATGAAGTTCCTGTGCCTTTAGTTGAATTTGCTTGAATAAGCAATTTGAATAAGCTTGAATAAGCAACACATGTGACAACGTGACCCTTTGACCCTGACCTTCTTTCCTTCCCCACCTCGCTCCCCAACCAGGCCATCGGGTCCTCGTGCACCCTAGAACACACACACATGCACAGACACACATATTACAGTATTTATTTAGCGAATTATTAAATTAATTGTGAAGACAAATTATGACTTCTTCTGAAGTCACATCTAAATACATCCAACAAACACACCCGTCTGCCTTTATGCCCTCTACTGCCAGTGGGCCCACGAGAACCAGGAGGACCCTAAATGAGACAGAGTGAAAAGGGAGAGTAATTGAGTTATTTATTTATTTTTTACCCTCATCATACAAACACACCAAGCAACAACTAATGTAAAGTATAAATCAGTCAACAGATGCTCCACCTCATCATTTCATAACCTGTTCAGTCCTTCAGTTGTGCCACTCAGCACTAAACTCCCTGTTGCCTCTGTGAATGTTCTGCACATGCTTCTAGCAATCAGCAAGATACATACACAGCAGTGGGGTGTGGGGAAACGCACACAGGTCTGAGTGGCAGGTGCGTAACGCAGTAACAGCAGGACATCTCATTTGTTTTTGCTTCTTTAAAACTAGCATTTTTGTCCCAGTTAACACAGTTGCCATGACAGCTGGTGAAACAGACACAAACACACCATCAAAACCCTAGTTTATGTAGGTGGTATTCAACTTACGCGATTTCCTGGGTGTCCTGAGGGTCCGGCTTCTCCTGGCACACCTGAGTGACCCTATAAAGGGGGGGGCGGCATTATTTGGTTAGAGGGATTTGGTGATCTAATAAAAGCCCAAAAATCTGACACACACACACACACACACACACACACACACACACACACAGGGAAACACAAAAATACAAAATATTTGGTACCGTTGAACCTTTTTCTCCTGGTGGGCCTGGTAAACCTGTCTCACCACGATCGCCCTGTAAACACATTCTTGGATTATTTTATTGGGCACAATTACCAACATTACCAGCATCTTAATACTAACTAAATTAGTAAAGTTTTCACTATATTCAATAGTTTTTCATGCACTGTATAATCTAAATATTTTTTAAAATCTAGTTGAAACTAAAGTCTAATAACAAAGCAGGATGCCAGCGAATGTCACCTTTTCTCCTGCAAGGCCCATCTCTCCAATTGGCCCAAAGAAGCCAATCAGCCCCTGGGAAAAGCACAGAACAAACACATCTTACTATACTACACATTGTGTATGTGTGTTTAAGGTAAGAGCAACTCATACCTTTTCACCCATTGACCCAGCCTTTCCCGTAATCCCAGTTTCACCCTGAGAAAATAAAAAAACACCTTACATGAGTAGGATGCCCATGGGAGTGGATATGTTTTGTACCTGGAAACCGAAAGAGAGGAAGTCCTCATTATTTTGCCGATTTTCACTGGGGATAATAATTAATACCAATAACTCAAAAGAAGCAAAGCCTTTGTGGGATTTAGGCCAGGCCTATATTTATAGAGCCAATATTTTATCAGAACTCTCACCCCTTAAAGTGCAAATATTACAACCTATAGTGTAAAAACTTAGTGGGGTGTGAGGTGGTTGTAGCTTAGTGGGTAACACACTCGACTATGAACCCGATGACCCAGGTTAAAATCCCACATAGTACCATTGTGTCCCTGAGCAAGACACTTAACCCTGAGTGTCTCCAGGGGGAGACTGTCCCTGGAAGTCGCTCTGGATAAGGGCGTCTGATAAATGCTGTAAATGTAAATGTAAAACTGCCTTACTAATAAGTCCAAATCAGCCTTCACAAGTTTCAGCTCAAAATGAAAGAGCCTGGCTATATAAAAGTTTTGATAATATTCATACGTCCTTTACAAATATATTTATGACCTTGTATAACAACAAGAATAAAGAAAACAATTGAGAGGTGTTGTTTTAATTGGTGGGCACTACTGGTGCTAATAGCCCAGATGTTGGGAAATTTAAATTTATTGTATCTATCATAAGTATATGCTATGCTACTTATGAGAATTGTTTTTGCATAATCAATTGTGACAGAGTGATTACGGTAACCTTGATAGGAACTGATGTGTTCAGAGCTTCATATATTTCATTGGTTAAAACAAAAGAACACGTCTCTCTCGGTCTTATTATGTAACGTTCACTGCTGCTGAATGTGCTTGCGCAGAATATGATTGGATAGTTGGAGGATTGTTGGCAATTCCACCATGCTTACACAGAGCACCAGTTTAAACAATGTACTTAAACATGTTATTATGGTTCATAAGCTATGTAGTTTATATAGTATGGGCATAAGTAGACCAATAACAATGACAGCAATAAAAAAAATAATAATAATAATAAATAATTAGTCTCATGTCGGAGGCACAGACTGCCCATCCCTGGATATTCATAGGACAGAACCGTATAAAGTTGAAAAGGTAGATATGACGCCTTTATAGAATTTATGGATGCTTGAGCAGCGTAAAAGACAGAATCAGTGCCAGAACTCTGAATAATAACTGGTTGTGTGTGATCACCTTGTCTCCCTCTGGCCCATGTTTCCCAGGAAAACCCTTTCTGCCTATTAGACCCTGGGGACAGACGCAGAATGTTAGTGCAACCCATAAGCAAGGAGACACAAGCTTTTAGCACTTTGTTAGCACTAGTTTTTTTTAAATCTACTTTCCTATAAGACATACAAAACTGACAGAGAAATCAAAAATGTTCTCCAAACCTAGAGGAACATAGTCTGTGTCTGTGTGTTTCACAATGAGGCAATGTTCAAAAGCTTAGTGAGTTGAACTGAGCTGGCACCCATGATGCTTTGGGGTAAATACAGGCCAGTGAACTCTGAACTTTCCCAGAGACCTGCGACAGACCCTAGCCTGAGTGCAAACAGTCTCTCTGACTCACACACACACACACGCATGCACAATTCAGACCATTCAAATCTCATAAATGTCAAGCAATCAAACATTTTTATAGTGTGTGTGCTTGTGTATGAGGGAGTTTTACAAACAGTCTTATGTTTATGTTTCATACCAAAAGGATTATTGGAAAGTGGATGTATGTGTAATAGAGATGTAAATGTGTCTGGAGCAGAGCTTTAACTTGTTATTTAATGAAATCATCCGTGCCCTGAGTAAACTTTCAAGTTTGGGCTGTGGCCCCTCGGCCTGACCTCTGGTGGTCAGTTATAACAACTACACTAAAGGGAGACATGCATCCTGACATGGTAGCAAGTCATAACCTTTAACAATCCTGCTTTAACAGTCCTGTTACCATGACACTTCATGTTCTAGTGGCATGTTGTAATGGTATGTCATAAAACAGCGTCCGTCTGTTTGATGTCTCAAGTCAAGGTGGCTGGAAAGTAAGAATGAAAATAAAACAGCTTGAGTTGTATGTGAGTTGTAGAGGGTCTGCCACAGGAGGCCCATTAGCGCATATTCTGTGATATTTCAAGAGATTTTCTTTAGCTGTCTGATCAGAGCAAACCAGCGTGGAACAATTAGACATTATACATACAGCAGAGTATTCTAGTGGAGTGGAGGAATGACAGTTTATTTCATTTTCCCTCAGAAGTGACATCACTGTGATTTTTTTTTTCTTCACTGCCTTATTCACAAAATAGGAGTGAACAGATAGGCCATTTCACTTAAAGATAATTAATGCTTTAATAAATTATGTGATTTCAATGAGGTGCACCTCACCTCCTGTCCCGCTGGCCCAGGGGGACCTATAGCCCCCTCATCGCCCTAAAAACAAAAGCAAATTATTTAGGAACAAGGATTTTATTCAGTAAACATATATAGTTATAAGATGATGTATGACGCAATATGAGCAGACGCATACCTGCAGTCCAGCAGCTCCTTTTGGGCCTGGAAGTCCTCTTGCTCCAGGTTTTCCCTTAGGAATAATAATAAAAAAAAAAACCTAGACTCAGTGAAAATGAACTTGACCTAAAGAATGTAAAAGAAAACACATACGGTTACCCATACCTTTGGGCCCTCTTGACCATTGTGTCCAGGCAGCCCAATATCTCCCGGGAATCCCTAAAAAAAAAAAAAAAATAGACTTAAATCTTCTTACACCTTACTTTTAAAACTTTAGCAACAACATAAAAGTCAAATGTTAATGTGTGATTTAAAAAAATATATAAATGTCAATATGAGCTACGGGAAGTTTTTATGCTATTTGAATTAAACTATTCATTTCATACCTCTGGTCCTGGGGGACCAGGTAACCCATCAGGCCCTCTCTCTCCTGGGCTACCCTAAGATCACGATAATACAAGTTTAACAAAACAGTGAGTAACCACTGGAATTATAATGATTATCAATTAGATGAAGGCTTATATTGTTCAAGTAATCATAATTCTAAAACACATTCACCTGAAGGCCTGGTTTTCCTTGTGGACCAAGCAACCCTGGTAGACCCTGTACACCCTTATAAAAAAGCACACAAAGACACGTGAAAACCACAGACATTATTCCTGTGGGAAATTAACATTTTCATTGTTTTCAGAAAGAGAAAGAGGGGACAGGCATGACAGAGGTACCTTGTCCCCCTGGAATCCAATTGGTCCTTTCTTTCCAGGAAGTCCAACATCACCCTAAAAATCAAAGAGACACAGAAAAGACAAGGATTAGAAATGGAAAGATATGAAAATAATTATCTGAAAATTTTTGCTTTGACACAAAATATGTGTATTAAAGAACTTCAGACAGGATATGATGCCTAATGTTTAATAGGTGATCTAAAGCACATGCTTCATTCTGACAGGCCAGGTGGGGCTTGTGTGGTCACATGGTTGTTAGAGACAGGCCAATAACACGCTTCAGATCACCTTATCACCTTTCAGTCCACCAGGACCCACGTTCCCAGGCACTCCCTAAAACACACAGATGCAGAGAAGAATGAAACATGTTGAACATATGCGCACACATGCACATGCATGCTCATACACGCTCATACACAAAATGTCCCCACAAGGAAAGAAATAATATAAAAAAATTGTATAGATATATGTTTGTCTTTGCGTCTATTATTCAGCTTCCAAAGTAGGCATGTACACTTGGTTAAATGGACTGTCGTGTATAGGTTTGTGTGAGTTTGAGGTGGGGGATCCCTCACCTTCAGGCCACTGAGTCCTGGTAATCCCATTAGCCCCACTGGCCCCATGTCACCCTGCCACAACACAGAAAGCGAAATTGTGTTAATTACACTTACACATATACAACACCCACATACATTTTTATACACTTCAGTGTTTCCTACATTATTAGATTTATTAAATAATTGCACAAATAAAAACAAGTATTCTATTATTTTATTAAGAGGGTTTTCCTTCACTCCTTTTTCTTCTTCCTCCTTTACCTGGTCAGGTTAGCAGTCGCAACAAAGGGTCAACCGATCTGGCTATCGACACAATCAACATGGCTCAAGGGGTTCCCACCATCCCCAACATTTTTACCTACACTTTTTAACTGGATTTTAAGATTATCCTTGTAGGGAAAATTAGCTAAAACTATCTGTTAAGTAGCATAGAAATAAAGTAAAGAAATACTTAGATAATAATAAAGGAAAAAACTGATGTTAATAAAATTTTGGACAAAAAGATTTGAACACTGTTCATCCAGCTGGAGGTAGGTTAACAGGACATAAAAATAAAAAAATAAAATCAGAACTGAAATCTATAATTACACCATTGTTTTGTTTACTACCCTGTCTCTTCAAACCAGCAACCTTTCTTATAGGCATATATGCACAAAGGCATGGATTTGTTAGGATTACATTCAGATGTATGATCCATCAGTTACACTGAACAGGTGCTAATGATCATTGCATCGATTATAGTGGCGAGTCCTGCGCATGTGTGGCTATTTGTTTGAAGACAGTGGCGGCAAGAACTGTTTGTATCTGCCAGCACTTGAAATAGAAATGACGGTATCCATATTTCCTGCTTTGCTCATTGTACTTGCTATTATTCTGTGCCTAGATAATTCCCATACAAATAATGTATGCAATAATCAGCAATCCTGTTCATCAATACCTCAGTAACTCTCAATAACTGCATACCTGATTGGGGCTTGTGTCTGACCCACAGATACCATTACATCTGCCAGCACAGCGCTCTCCTCCCAAACACTGCCCATCATTCTCATTGTTTTTTTTTGTCATAAATATTCATTTACTGAAAGAAACCTGGTGAGGAAGCGCCAAAGTCTGTTTTCATAGGTGAGGTGCTACATCAGCAAAGTCATTTTCAGACAGTGTCTGCAAAAGTCTTTTGAAGAAGCAAAGGGAAAAGGGCAAAGTTGTGGATTGAAGATGCAGTGGTTGGCAGAAATGATGAAAAACACATCAATCTAAACCGGATGTCATATGATTAGCCCCAAATGTATTCTGCAGCATGACAACAAACCCAACATAGAGCCAATGTATTCAGTCCTGAAAGTTCTGGTATGCCAGAGCCCTGATCTCAACATCACTGAGTCTGTCTGGGATTACATGAATAAACAGAAGGATTTAAGGAAGCCTACAGGCACAGGATCTCTGTTAGTTCACCATTATGTTTGAAACAATCTACAGCAAGACTCCTTCAAAAACGGCATGTAAGTGTACCTAGAATAAATGTATACAGTTTTAATCCCAAATGGTAGTCACAACAAGTACTGATTTGATTTCAATTTCTGTTCCTTTACTGCATTTTTTAACAGTTTTTTTTTTTTTACTTTGTTTATTGGAATTAGATCAATAACAAAAAAAAACAGCTCAAACTATCCCTAATCTAACCTCCCCCAAAAAAAGGAAAAAAATACATATACATGCATAAACACACACCCGCGCACACACACGCACAGATACAACACAAAAAAATTGCCTACAATCGCCCCCACTTTGTGTGGGAAACTCTGGTCTCTCAAACAGGCAAAAATACTCACAACCAATCCAGGTACACCAGCAGGGCCTGGAGCTCCCAAAGAACCCTGAGAGAGAGTGACAGAGAGGTGAAGACAAATTAATAAATGTTACACCCTTATTCCAAAATGGATTAAATGCATTTTTCCACTCAGAATTCAACACACAATACACCATAATGACCACTTTGTCAATGCACCTTTGGCAGTTGAGCTGGTCTCTGAATCTGGCCTCTCTACCATACAGGTCTGATTGGTGGATTGGTGCAGAGATGGTTGTACTTCTAGAAGGTTCAACTCTGTCTACAGAGTACCTCTGGAGTTCTAACAGAATGACCATCAGGTTCTTGGTCATCTCCTTGACAAGGCCCTTCTCCCCCCAATTTAGGTGACGGCCAGTTTAGGTGGACAGCCAGTTCTAGGAAGAGTCCTGGTGGTTTTTAACTTCTTCCACTTACATTTACATTTAAGGCATTTGGCAGACGCCCTTATCCAGAGCGACTTACAACATGCTTTCAAGTTACCATCGATGAAGTGATCAGTTCCGGCTCATTAGGACCCCCAACTAATACAATCATTTTATTCACTCTTGTTTTAGATTCTGTACTTAAGTTAGACAATAAGAACGTTACAAGTTAATCTAAATATTCTGTACAGAGGAAGGTCTTGAGCTGCTGTTTGAAAATACTCAGTGACTGAGCTGTTCTGACCTCGAGGGATAGTTCATTCCACCACATAGTGGTAGACCAGCTAGAAGGGAGTTGCAGTAGTCCAGTCGTGAGATTACTAAGGACTGAACCAGTAGTTGGGTGGCCTGGGTTGACAGATAAGGGTGGATTTGTCTGATATTGTAGAGAAGGAATCTACATGAGCGGGAAAGACTGCTGTTGTTAGTCGAGAAGGAGAGTTGGTTGTCTATTGTTACTCCAAGGTTGCAGGCTGTTGTAGAAGGAGAGAGCTGCGAGTTGTCCAGGTAAATAGCAAGATCCTGATGTGGTGAAGAATCTGCTGGAATGAATATTAGTTCAGTTTTGGTGGGATTGAGTTTGAAGTGATGGGCTGCCATCCAAGATGAGATGTCACTTAGACATTTTGGAAGCAGCATGTACATCAGAAGGAGGAAAAGAGAAGATGAGTTGTCTGTCGTCGGCATAGCAGTGGTAGGATAATCCATGTGAGGAAATTACCTCACCTAGTGATCTCCTGTAGAGGGAGAAAAGGAGAGGACCTAGCACTGAGCCTTGAGGGACACCAGTGGAGAGTCTATGTGAGGCAGAGGTGGATCCTTTCCAAGTCACGTGGTAAGATTGGTACATGGCCAGATGACATTGAGCTGTTTATGATATAAGAAATGAAAGGGATGAGGTCAGGGGAGATGGTTTGAAGCATTGCTGAAGGTATTGGATCTAGTGGACAGGTGGTTGGGTTGCCTGTAGATATTATCTGAATGATTTCATCAGATGTGAGCTTAGAAAATTGATTTAGAGTAGTTGTAGAATTTTCATAGGGTAGATTTGTGGTGGAGAATGTCTCACAGATTTTTTCAAACTTCCCTGTGAAGAAGTTGGCAAAATCATCAGCTGTTAGGGAAGTTGGGGCAGGGGAAATCGGAGGGTTGAGTAGGGATAAAAAGATGTTGTGGAGTTTTTGAGGGTTGTGGGCAGAGACTTCCAGTTTTGCTTTGTAGAAAGTAGTCTTAGCAGAAGTGAGGTTAGTGGAAATTTTGTGCAGAAGATTCTGGTAATACAGTAGGTCTGAGTCAAGCTGTGATTTCTTGTATTTTCTCTCCGCTCCTCGAAGTACTCTTCAATTACTGTGCAATGTATCGGAGAGCCAGGGCGCAGGGGGAGAAGTCCTTTTGGGTTTTGTTGATAGAGGACAGAGTTGATCCATGGAAAGGGAAAATGAGATGAGGAGAGAGATAGTCGCTGTCTCTAGTGGTATGGAGAAGAATGAATTAGATGTGTTGGGAGATGTGTGTGAAGGTTGTGTCAAATGAAGGATTGATGGGGAACAGTTGTGGATCCTGTAGGTAGAGTGAGTGTGAAGGTCACAAAGTGGTGGTCAGAGATGTGAAGGGGAGTGAAAGAAAGGTCAGAAGTTGGAGAAGGACGACTGAAGACCATGTCCAGGACATTCTCTCCTTTGTGTGTGGGAGAGATGTTGCTGTTGTTTGCCACTTACTTTGATGGGGGCCAGTGTGCTCATAGGGACCTTCAAAGAAATCTTTCTGTAACCTTCCCCAGATTTTTGCCTTGAGACAATCCTGTGTCGGAGGTCTACAGACAATTCCTTTGACTTCACTTTGACATGAACTGTCAACTGTGGGACCAAGAAACACATAGTTCCTCTGTGTTCATCTAGAGGAGAACCACTCCTGGACTCTCAACACCAGCTCAACAAACAAGAAAGCCCAACAGCATCTCTACTTCCTGAGGAAAGCCTATTTCCCACCACCCATCTTCTCCACCTTCTATAGAGGGACCATTGAGAGCATCTCTCTTCCATCCATAATGGACATTTACCAAACATGTTGCATCAGGAAAGCCACCAGCATTGTGAAGGATCCTACACACCCCTTACATGGACTCTTCAGCCTCCTACCATCCGGAAAAAAGTACTGAAGCATTCGGCCCCTCAGTGCCAGACTCTGCAACAGCTTCATCCCACAGGCCATCAGACAACTGGACTCTCAGGGACTCTTCCCCTTTGGATTGACACACTCACACACACTATGTCTGTTATATTGTAATATTATCTGTCTGTCCCACTGTTCTCTACATGTTTTTTGTCAAATGTTAATCTTTCACTGTCTATGCCCTCTGTTATGCTAACACCCCCTTGTTTGCACTTTATGCAGCCCAGTTATGTAGCCCTGTCACACGTGCACTTTATGTCAGTATGTAACATTGTTTAAATGTTACATGTAGCACCAGGTTCTGAAGAAACGTTGTTTTGTTTCACTATGTGATGTCTAACATGTATGTAGCTGAAATGACAATAAAGCTCAACTTCAACTCGTGTAGACAGGGATGTGTCTTTCAACTGTTTGTTCCACAGGTGGACTCCAGTTAAGCTAAAGAAACATCTCAAGGATGATCAGGGGAAACACGAGGCACCTATGCTACAAGAATGCTGAGGTTACACGCAGGTGCCTTCAAAGGCACAGGACTTTAACCTTGCAAATTGTGCAGATGGAAGAAATAAGAGTTAGAACATTTGACTGTTTTTATGGCTTTTATTGTTTTTGCTATTTGTTGGCATTAGATTGCAGCAGTCATGACATAGTCAACAGCTGTAATTTTGTAGAACTCTCTCCCTATGCACTACATAGCCATGATTTAACTGTTCAGAGTGTCCAGCATTTCATACTGTTTGGAGTGTATTTGAGGTCACAGCCACTAGCTAAAGTTAGAATTTTAAAATTAGAACTGTCCCCAGATGCCAGGGTATGGGCAAACCTGTGCACACAAAGGAGAACTTTCAGTGCTAGTATAAAGAACTGTTTGGACAGTACAAACTTCTTTTTAAGACCTGAAGATTGCATCTGTCGGGGTTTTTCGAGCTGCTTAAACATTCTTCATGTCATGGGCATGCCACACGCCTATTCACTTCCACTCGGTCAAAGTACCATTATACCCACGCTTAGTGGAAATATTGCTAGCACCTCCTCCACCAAACCCCCCACACTCAGGCCAAGGTGTCCACTTTTTCACAGCCTCAAATCTGGTCACCCTATGCAATGGTTTACAACTTATTTTTGAAGGGCCCGTCTCTGTACCTATGGCCACGATGGTCTTATCTGGGCATTTCCATTGTCGGAGGCTGAACTGGGTCATGATGAGGGGTGCCATGAAAACAAGAAGTGTGTTCATGCTACTATGACAAACTAAGCAGGAAGGCCCAGCTGTAGCACAGGCCCACTGATGTAACTGTGATTCTCAGAAAAAAGCATGTTCTATTAGATGCCCCTTTAACCCGCATTTAAGTTGTCAGTGAAAAAGAAACTGGGAAGCAGTGTACTAACCATTGTCACAATTGCTCTGGATCGTACCATTGCTCATTGTTCCAGTAAACAGTTTTTAGAATTCACCTGTGACTGGTTTTACGGTCTAGGCTGGTTAGTGTACATACATACATGTATTTTGGTAACTTACTGGTTCTCCATCAGGCCCTGGGGGTCCTCTTTCACCAAAATCCCCTGGAAACCCCTGAGAAGAGGAAATAAAAAAAAATTAAGTGATTCATGCTGTTACATTGCCAATTTCATGGGAGAATATCAAAAAGTACACATTTATATTACATATCCTATATTAGAGGATGCAACAGGGTATGAGCTACTGTCTCAACTTTGGAATATGAATTTGGAATTTGCAATGCAATGTCATCATAATACTGTTTCATTCACTTGAACATGTGCTTTTCAGGCCTCAATGCACTACTCAGATTGTGAAATGAGATCAATTGAATGACAGCTGATAAACAGACATAGTGAATTATCAAAAGTAGATGTCGAGAGAAAACTTTACCGGCCTACCCATGGCCCCACTCTTCCCAGGTGATCCAGTGATTCCCTACAAGGTGCCAGTGAGAAAACATATATGAAGATAGCACACAAATTACACAAATTAACGTTACTTGTGTAGTGATTTTGTTATGCTTAAAAGCACCCTGCATTTTTTGGAGACATTAGTACAATTTTAAAAATATGTTACTATTTTATTTTAAACTGTTTAGTTTCTGTATAGATGTGAACTCACAGTCAGTGTTTTCAGTTAGCTGTAGGTTAAGTATAAAATTTTATACAGGAACACAAAATGCTTTCATTTCTATGTTAAGACAAAATGGAATTCCAGGCGAGAAGCCACATGATATTCATTGTGATATTCATTTCCAGTCATTAAATAGAACCCTGTAATTCTAGAAGTGTACATGTAAAGAGGTGTAGCTGATGATGGGAGCCTGACAGAAAAAGGATCATTGTGGTTTCATATTCTTAACATATGATTGAATGTATGCAGCAGTTTTTCTAATCCTTCTCTTTGGTTTACACTCTCCTGTACAACACTTTAGAACAGATAGTTCAGATCAAGCCCTTCATTGGCTGTATCAGGTGAACTGGGCAATGGAAACTTTGTGCAAGCTTTCAGGTGCAGAATTGGGAAACTCTTGTAAATAACATGTAAAGTTAAACATATGCAAAATTATTCTGTATCAGAATTAAAATGCAGTTTAAAAATAAAATAATAATAATAATAACATACTCACTCTCTCCCCATCTGCACCAGGCAAACCAAATAAACCAGGGATTCCAATAAAACCCTACAGAAAGGAAGAGAGTGGAGAGATGTTTATTATCCTACACAACATATAAGCTACACAACATGCTTACAAGGCAGTGACTTGTTACAGTGCTGTCTCAAATCACAGCAGTCCATACTGAAGTGATGAATTGAAGACCAAATAGGTGATGGGATGGATGGGTAGGAGTGAGAGGAGGAGGAGTCTTCAGGAAGATCAAAGCCATGAGGTAAGTGTATATGCCCATGGACTGCATGGTGCTGGGCTCCACGATGTAGTCCAAGGGCACATACTCTCACCTCAGGGATCAATGCCTACACACACACACACACACACAGTACAATCATACAAATGCTTAAACATTCATGAAAAGGGGTGTGTGTTATCTTTATGGGATCAGATGATAAAACATCAGCGGTTCAAGTTGTCAGTAAAGTTATTGACTGACTCCCACACTGAAGCAAACAATTCATGCTCTAACTGTTTGGATAAACTGTGAAGTCCCAACATTTGTATTATTATTAGTTTTTTCAGAATCTGCATGGTTGTGATTCTCACTTTTTTGAGAATATTTCATATTAATACAAGTACCCCTAGTCTGTCTATGGTCCTGCAGTGGATAGAAATTATGTATTTATATACATTTATAATTTATAGAAATTATTATTATATAAAGAGTGCTCTGGCCATTCTGCTTCACCATTCAGAGAGTGGTTGGATCTGGAATTTCTCCCCTTATGTTGTCATTAGGGGAAAGGTTACCTCCTGTTTCTCATGCTATTTCTGCCCAAAGAATTTCCCACATCTGCCCTAAAAAGGAATCCACCGACCGTCATGGCTTCCAAACATGTGAAGCATTCCAGTCTGTGATTGGATGTAAAAATAGCACAAAAGTTTTTTTTTTTAGTTCCGATATGAGAGACAAATGTATTTTTTTTCTGGAAAAGCACAGGTTAATGGTGCTGATGATGTTATTTCTGCCAATGTCCTCTCAACTTCTATAGGTCCCCCTCCCTCCTTGTCCAACCTCTTTCATCCTCATTAGCATTTAAAGCTATACACACTGATGTCCTGGGAAAATCTCATTGTGGGACTGGCTAAAAGTGGCTGTAATTCTGCACCAATGCTGAATTAAGATTGGGCCCCTGCTGAGTCAATAGACCACATGGCCTTTTATCATGACCTTGATTATAGACAATCTCCTTTATTGTTTTATTTTCTTGATGCTGGCCTAAATTGGATTCTTCTGAACATCAGGGACATATTTTCCATAACCACGTGATTCGTCCTCCAACATTGTTCTTTAAAAATATTCACAATATAATTGGTTACACAACAAAAGCACACAATTAAACACACACATTCAGCAATCACACACATAACAGAGCTGTGACATCACAATGTGCACCCATGCAATATTTTTATCATAAAAGGAAGCAATGTCAGAATGATTTGATCACAGCAATTACAATTTACAATAGAATTTAAATTAATGAACACGACAACATTAGAATGTGTTAGATATGGGACTAATTATTTAACTAACCTCTATATCATGACAGCAAAAAAGATAAAACAGCTCTTTAAAGGGAAAAAATGAGCGCAAAGTAGAATGGTGGACCAGGTTGCAATGTTTTTCTTAGTTAAACTTTATGAAGCACAAGGGAAAATCTGACTTTATTCACTACATCTTAATGATGCAACCCAGCAAACTATGTGCTCATCGTGATAAATTACTGCAGTGCAGCTTCTGGAATGAAAACTTCAGATAAAATTATTTATTTGCAAAGATCCTCCAAAATGTTAAATAGAAGGAAGATTGAAGGAAGAACACATGAATGCAGAGCATGAATATGCAAGCATGCTAAGTCTCCATTTGAATGTTGCGTGTACGTGTGCATGTAAGTAGAGCATAAAAGCAGGTGTGTATAGGTGGCAGACAACAGGGCCTCAGTTTCAATTTAAACAGGAAATTCCAGCCTGTGAGAGTGGGGCTGCTCTGATAAAGAGCCTTTAATGCAGCCGTGTGTATGTGTGTGTGTACATGTGGCTGAATGTTCATTTGCATGTTGAAAAATGTCAATGAGAATCACACACATGGCAACAAAATGACAGAAGGAGGACACGTGGAAGAACTTATAATCCTGCTATATGTCATTGTTTAAGATAATTGTTCTTATAATTTGTTTAGGATGAATTATGGATTGTGGGCAATAGTAAATAGTGTAAGTTCTACCTACTCTAGCACCTTTGGGTCCAGGAGGTCCTACAGGTCCTGGCAAACCCTGAAAATAGACAAAAGAATGATGAAGACAGGATGATTAGAAAAAAAAAGATCTGATTTCATCAACAGGAATCATAATATTTTGAAATGTACATATTTCAAGTAAAAAAAGGATCATTACAAAGTTATAAAATAAACCAAACCAACATCACAATAGTGTACAACTACTGCAGACAAGTAATTGTCTTCAGATAAGTACATGTCCTGTTATGTAATGAGCAATACAGAAGCTCTTAAACATTTAAAGAATCCTTGTTAATGTTTTAAAAACATGATTAAGATCAAATCTACTTCATGTAAGCTTTAATATCATTTTGCAATAGCATTCTGAGTGCGTCACAGTTCAACACCACAGTCAACAAACACATGCATATACATATACACACACAGTTCAGCAGTAGAGGATTACTGCACCTGCCTGCCAGGATAACCTTTGGACCCAGCGTTTCCGTCAGGACCTTGCGTCCCCTGAGAGATCGAGACACATAGGTGGAATTTCTGAGTAAAACTGCTTGGTGTTTTGCAGTTGGGAAAATTGTCTGATGCCTGATCAGGTCTGTTCAGCAAGAGACAGGCAGACAAACAGACTGACAGACAGACATGTTTATACATACTTGGTCTCCTGGCAGGCCGGCTGGTCCTGGGTGACCCTTCTGCCCCTGAAGGTCATAAAATACAACAATGAGTAATGCGTCTAAGAGCATCCAAATCAATTCAAGGTTTCCTTTCTGAATCCCCTATTAAGTCTGTTTGGTTATAGTTCATTATATATGTAACGATGGTAAAGACATTTGTGAATATTAAATAACGCTAAGCAAGTTTAACTGTTCATTTAAGTATTTAATTCGGTAGATACTTGCTAAAGGGTAAAAAGTACATTGTGATTTAGGTGCAGGACATGGCTCAGAGAAGGGAATATTGGGTGATAGTAGCCTAGTGGATAACACACTCGCCAATGAACCAGAAGACCCAGGTTCAAATCCCACTTACTACCATTGTGTCCCTGAGCAAGACACTTAACCCTGAGTAGCTCCAGGGGGGACTGTCCCTGTAACTACTGATTGTAAGTCGCTCTGGATAAGGGCATCTGATAAATGCTGTAAATGTCTGATAAATGCCTTAAATCAATATATTTGTATATTGTTGTTGTTTTATACTGATGTGCCATCAACTGTAATTAAATTCCTTGAATATGTTCGCTCCCATACTTGGCCAATAAAAACTGTTCTGAATCTGAATGAATGTCATGTGGACGAAAGGTCTACTTTAGATTGTTCTTGACCTGATTCATTTTAACAGTTGTCTTATTGTCTTCTAGTCATGGTAAGATGCCTTTTTGTTAAAAAAAAAAAAAAAAAAAAAAGGCCATTAATTGATGAGATGCTAAATCCTACCTTCCGCCCAGGATGACCAGACATACCAACAGGCCCAAGAATTCCTGGGTCTCCCTAAGGGAAATCAATTAATCAAATCAATCTGGTTTTATTCCATTTTACACTGTTTAAATTTAGGCTAAAATATCTAATTGTTTTGTGCACATGCATACTTTCTCTCCATTTGGTGCTTTTCCAGAGGTGAGTCCAGAGTCTCCCTTTTGGCCCTTTAAAGAAGAAGAAGGAAATAGAATGAGTGTGTTTGTGTGTGTGTGTGTGTGTTTATGTCAGGCTTACAGCCGAGATAATACATCACATGCAATTTTCTTGCTGCTGAACTTACAGGAACATTTAAGGTTAAAGGAGACCTACTTACAGAAAAAAAAAATAACATTTTTTACATGAACACACATGTCCTGCCGAAAAAGTCTATGAAGTCTTCTCCAGCACATCCCAAATATTCTCAATATGCCTATGGTCAGGAGTCAGGACTGTGTGGATAAATGATGCTTCCCTTAGCCTCAATTCTTTCCCTGTTAAAGACTCATTAATCTTGCCATTGTCAGCTTGAAATATGTCAGTGCCATCAGGAGAGAAAATAATCCATGATGTCAATGTGTGTTCATTCAGTATATTCAGGTAGTCAGATGACTTCATTTACATGTCACATAATATTGCTGAACCCAGAGCAACTGAACCCTGAACAACTGAAGCAAGCCTAGATCGTCACACTGCCTAGAAAGACTTGTCAGGCTTTTTCTCTGTCAATGATGGAAAACAGCCCAAATGAGTTTCTGAAGGACCACTAAAATCTGCCAAATATTATCTACCATTATTTATATATATCAGCAGCACCTTTACCCTGTTGAATGAGGCCAGGGTGTCACTGCTACAATGAACCTAACCTCAGAGACTGTTAACTGCAATGTCATCACTAATGTTTTTCAATTCCAGAGTCAACACAGTAAAGAAAAGCCTTGCCAGGACACCCTGGAGAAGATAAGTTGATAGTTAGTAAGCGAACATTCACCTTGGAGACTCCAGGGAAGTACGACTAACGAATGTTGTACTTTACATTGAAAGTGAAGTGAAACACTGCAGCACAGCACATGGTGACACAACGAAATGTGTCCTCTGCTATTAACCAATCACCCTTGGTGAGCCATGACAGTCGCCCAGGGAGTAGTGTGTGGGGATGGTACTTTTGCTCAGTGGTACCTCAGTGGCACCTTGGTAGCTCGGCAACCTTCTGATTACAGGGCCGCTTCCTTAACCGCTAGGCCACCATTGCTCTTCATAAGATGAAATTTTCAAGGACACCCTGACCTTACCTAAGCATGTCTATGCTGGAGTGATTACATGAACATCAGAGTGAACGTACCTTTAGCCCAGTTGGACCTGGACGTCCTGGGTTACCATGTGGTCCAGATGGTCCCTAGAAGATGAACATTAAAAACATGTCCAAAACTGACTTCAGCTTCTTCAACTATATATAAATAATAGATATAGACCAAGTTTTAATTATATCATAATTTAACTTTGATCGTTTCAAGGGGAATTTTACTTCTCCATCCCAGAACATCCCCCATATATATTTAATATTATTTACAATTTCTTGAGATTCTTGGACCACTGATTGACGACTATATATACTGTCAAAGATGCAGCCTTTTGAATAGAGGCACAGGCTGGCTAAGAGATTTTAACATATTAAAAATCCATATTTTTTTCTCCATGGATGCAGACGTCTGAAAATGGCTGTCCAAGTATTTTTGAGAATCATAGAAGAATATCATTAAATGGCCAAGATTGGCTCATTAGAGCATGGACCATTTTTTTAAAAGTTGTGCCAGAATTAACTCCAGCAATAAAGAACACAGTATATACCAATGCATTATAAACATACAGAATTACCAAGAAACCTCAAGCAATATATTGTCATAGTATAAAAACACTGCAGATTTTGCTGCTGAATCTATAAAAATACTTAGCATTCAGTGGAAATAAAGAGGGTGCACAGAGAAGTTGGGCGTGCCTGTGGTTTCCATAGCTACAATCCTGAATCTGTAGCGAGTCTGCATCCCAGAATACCCCTCACCAACCCACAACACTCACCACTCCCCCTTATGTGCATGTGCATATATGTGTATATGGGAGTGTGTGTGTGTGTATGTGTGTGTGTAATCAGAGCTCCCTAATAACGGGCTATAAAACTGCAAACCTGCATTCTAATTACATGGTTTTTCAGGAATAGATGCAAAATGTACTATGCACTCAAGAAACACCCTACACACAGATATGTACACAAACAAACTGTACATACGGTGTGAAGAGATTAAAGCTTCTTGTTTAAAGGGAGCAAATTAACACTCCAGTGCGATACGACACACACACACACACCACAATGCAACCCAACATGTCAAACCGGAGAAAGGGATGGTTAAACCCTACAGGCCCTGAAGCCCTGCCTCTATATTACACAGGGTGTGCTGGAGGCATAGGAAATCCTTCTCACTGATGACAGGGGGTTTTGAGGTGTTTGACTGCTATGCATCCATTAATAAAAACATTTATTTGGTTTTTAACTAGACACACATAAACTCACCATTGGCCCTAATTTTCCTGGTGGTCCTGGTTTCCCTGGTGGCCCTGGAAGTCCCTACAAAAACACACACACACACACATGACCGTATATTACATACACAAATCAAAATCTCTTTTTCCCCACCAGAGCAGAAAAAAGTATTGCTTTGATAACTGGAGTGTGTGTGAATACGCATGTGTACACGCCTGTGTGAAATGCCATAATTTATAGTGACGATTTAAGTACACACAGAGAATTTATAATGTGTATAAGAGCCTACACATGTGGGTTTACATGTTTCTTACAGCCGATTGTAAGGTTGTGTGTATGTGTGTGTGTGTGTTTGAGTGAACTGAATGGACGGAGGGGGCGCCACTGTGAGCGGGAATAGCTAGATGAGTCTGGACCCAGGCGCATGGGTGGAGCGTGGGTTACTGCTGTTTAAGTACGGAGGGTGACCAGAGAGGCCGTAGTTTAAATGCATGCTTTGGCCATTAGGTCGAGCATAATGACAGACAGACGGCGTCTTTACAACACTCAAACCTCCAGCCAATACAGCAATTTACCAGCTAGATTACAGGTGCACACTTCACACACACCCTCAACACACACAGACATTCCCAGTCACATGCTTAACACGCTTACACACATCACTAGGCTATGTGGAGATTATATACCCTGACACAATAATCTGACAAACATAAAAGGTCTGCCCGCCTCCTTTGAATTACATATGAACTGATGCTGGACAATATGACAGTATTATGTCAATGCTTGTGTCATCAAATGTTTAACAATAAATCCCATTGCTATGCGTTTGTAACATTCACACAGGATCCTACGTAAACCTTAAAAGTTATACAGGCAAAAAGACTTATTTTATTTTAGTGACAACTACAAATGATGAGTTTTAAAAGGCATGCTTGATATTTTCAGAACATGAATTTTGAAAAATGACTTTAACGGCTGTGTTCTTCACAACCATTATCATGAACTGTACAGAACATAGTAATTCTTAACTAATAACTGTAATATTGAAACCAAATAACCACCCTACTCTGGCTGTCTCCCATTATTTATTATTTGACCTTTTTATATATTTAGCAAGAAATACAGATATTATCAGATAAGATTAAATGTTATACACAGATTGAAATAACAGTCTGAATTACAATGATGCAATTATTATCATATTTTCGATGTTTATTACAATGTCAAACATGTTTTAGATGTTCAAGAACTGCAACTGCAAGATCTCCTCTTCCTCCCTCTTTGTAACATACATCTTAACACCTGTGTGGCTGTGACTATTTAGGAGTCTCACCTGTGGTCCTGGGTCTCCTTTTAACCCTGGTGGTCCAATTAGTACAGAATCCTCCGTCAGATCAGACTCCACAAACTGGTCCATGGCTGGTAGGGCTACAGGATCTGGGATGAATACAGGTGTACCAGGAGTGGGGGTCTTTCGCAGGCCCTTTTCACCTGGAATTTGGGTGGTTGCCTCTGTTCTCCTGCTGGTTGGTTTGGAAGTTGGGGCAAAAAGAGTGGGATTTTTTAATGGCGGCTTCCTATAGTTGGGTTTTGAGGACAGTTTAACACTGGTAGCAGTTTTAGGAGTAGACTTTGTAGGGGAAGTCCTTGGGGTACTTGATTTTGTAGGGCTGGGCTTTGGGTGAGCGAGTCTTGTAGGTCTAAGCTTTGAGCTAGTGGCCTTTGTAGGGTTCCCGAAGAAAGTCGATTTTTTGGCTGTGTTCTGTGGGGGAATTACTTTTTTAGGAGTGACTTTGGAAAAAGCTGATCGTTTAGGGGTGGTCTTCGTGGCAGAGGGCTTTGGAGGAGCTGAATTTGGTGCAGTTGGCTTTCGGACAGCTGGTGTAACAAGGGCAGGCTTCCCAGTGGGGGCTTTAGCTGTGGGTATGGGGGAGGATTTCTTTCCAGCTGGTTTGGTCATGTGTGGACGTGTTGTTCTTGTGGGGAAGGTCATGTTCATATTAAGTGTGCGTCCACGAGTTGAGATCAGAAGGGCAGCAGTTGTAGTGCTGGGTTTGAGCTTCCACTGTGGTGGGAGACTGGTGGGCAGGGGTAAAAGGGGATGGGTGTGGTTATTTTGGGCGTGGCCCTCCCAGCACTCTGGGCGCATGGCTTTGCAGTATTGCTTGTCAGCCCGCTCCAAGCCCACCAGCTCAAACTGGCACAGTGCACCCTCCAGAGAGACCCCAGAGCTCTTGGGGGTGCCATGGCCCAGTTGGAAAGTTGCCTGTAGGTCCAGAGGGGCAGGGACAGCGGGCAACAGCAGTGCTTGGCTTTTCCGGCCACAGCCAGTGTGCAGCGTCACCTCTCTTCCTCGCAGTGACAAGGCCAAAGCATGCCAGTGCCCATCATGCAACTGGAGTGGGAAACGGACCACGTTTGTACGTCCATCTGTGAGCGTGCCCGCCTGTACAGTCAGGTAGCCTGGCGAGAGTTCTACACCCAGCTGCAGTCGAGGACCAGACCGGATGGAGAAGAGAAAGGCAGAGTTTCGACGATGGAGGCGAAGACTCACAAGCAGTGCCAGCTCAGTTCGGTTAAATGTCTGTGTGAGACCTTGTGTGCCAGTGGTGGACAGGAGGGAGAGGATGGGCACTGCCATACGAGCCCGCGATGTGAGGATGACCCCTGTTGGCAGAGAGATGACCCCCGGTGGTACAGAGCGCAACCCTTGACCTCCACGCAAGCCCAGCTTCTGTAGCACATCAACATCTGCATATATAGAGAGAATAAAGGTAGTTAGACAGGGTGTAGGTTTGCATTGTTTGTGTATGAGCCGCTTTGGCTGGATGAATAGGATGTAACTGATGAAAATAACCGCTTTTTTTAACACATTTTATCTGACTAACATTGGGCAGTAATGAAAATAATGGCGGAAAAAGTTAACTATGATTTTGGATTAGAGTGACATGGTCAATGCATGTTAACTTGCTATTTAATACTATCTAACATAGCAGGATTGCCTGTTAACACGCATTTAGGTGAACATAAAATGGGTTAATTTCAGTGTGGAAATTCCATGAAAACGGTTTTGAATTCAGGACAGGACAGATAAGTAAATGAGACTGAAAATGGGCAAATAATAATTTTTATTGAATCACTATTTAACATTCGAACATCAGAAGCTGGTGGTCATACCGTCCTAAATTAATGTCACTAATGCATTTAAATCTGAAAGTGTTGGCCAATGCAAACAATGTGAAGCAACAATCCCACAATTCAAAGTGACAGGAAAGCGCCTCCGGTGACAACTTCTAAAGTGTAAAGTGAAGTGAATGTCATTGTGATACACAACAGCAGAGCACATGGTGCACAGAGTGAAATGTGTCCTCTGATTTTAACCATCACCCTTGGTGAGCAGTGGGCAGCCATGACAGGTGCCCGTGAGGCAGTGGGTGCTTTACTCAGTGGCATGTTGCCGATTTGGGACGTGAACCGGCAACCTTCCGATTATGAGTCAGTTTCCTTACCCGCTAGGCCACCACTGCCCCATTTCCACTCTAGACAGACAACACTACATTTACAGCATTTATCAGACGCCCTTATCCAGAGTGACTTACAATCAGTAGTTACAGGGACAGTCCCCCTGGAGCAACCTAGGGTTAAGTGTCTTGCTCAGGGACACAATGGTAGTACGTGGGATTTGAACCTGGGTCTTCTGGTTCATAGGTGAGTGTGTTACCCACTAGGCTACTACCACCCTATGCATAAGGAAAGATTGCCTCTTTAATAATTACCAATAAACCTATAAAAGACATAATTGTGTTGTTCTGTTACATGGACACATCTACACTGCCTTGCCTGACCAAAAGCATGAAGCGCATACGGAAACCCATTTGGCTCATACAGTGACAGTGAGGGATTCCTTACCTTCAGAGAGTACTTGAGTAAATCCCAGATGGCAACTACAGTATAGAAGAGTACAGAGGAGTAATGCTCTCCTGTGGTGGAATGGCAGAAAGAAAGGGACACAAGTGAAAAGGCTGGACTCCAAGCAATTAATCTTGATTTATAGTATCAAATCATTTATGGTATCAATTTAAACACATTATATTGAGCAAACATGAACACGAGTTGATCACTGATCACCTAAAACACAGGAAAGTCCACTGTGTTTCTGTGTGACCACAGAATGAAGCATAAACTCACATTTACAAAACACACACACACACACACAAATTAGTGTGAGCTTGTGCTCCTGTTTACTCCCCTACATAAACTAGGAACACACAAACAGGAATTAACCGATGCTCCAGAAATATGTGGGGAGAAAACCCAACATATTTTAAGTTCATATGTGCAATTGAATTTTTGGTAATGCTGCCAAAATTACTGTGACTGCTCTGACAACCGAATGCATGAAAAGTCCCTTTTTAACAACCAAAAAAGCAGATTTTGCACTATTTTATTGTCTAACAGTGTGAATACATGGTATGTATGTGATGAATGTTTGTGGGTGCACACTTTTTTTTTTTTTTGCGTGAAATGCACAACTGCCTCCTGAAGACCCTTGACCTTAGCTGCCTCAGTGACCAAGCGAAAGGGAGGAGAAGGTGGAAATGCATGGGGTGTGTCAGGCTTTTGAAGTCGCCGCCCACCAACAGTACATACAGTGTGCACCAAATATCCACCGGGAACCCAGACACACCTTCACACACTAAGGTCAGTGGAAAAATTCCTTAGCAGGGCAGACACTGACAGACATTGATGAGCAAGAGAACATGGCCACGCTGAGAAGGCCCAACTTCTCTCTAAATCCCCTCCTAGGAGTGGGATTTTTGCTTCATGTATGAATATCTGGCTGATGTAGCGATAAACACGTTGTATGCACGGACCCCACGGGTCCCCCACGGGCCCCCATTTTTCACTTCCCAACTTACATGCATGGCAGTGTAATCAATAACATGGCTGCCATGAAGCTAGTTTTCTTTACTTAGTTCATAATAATGGTCGGAGCAGACAGGGTCGTTCAACATAAAAAAAATTGGGAGAGGTTGGGCTGCGAAGCATTTTTAAGTTCCCTCAACTATGGTTGTGGGGAAGTTTTTTTAAGTGGTCCATCTCAGTTGTGACCCCCCAGTAAACTCCTGAAATACTCATCTTGATTTCATAATCGACATCTTGCATTCAGAAGGACCACGTAATCATGGGGCGTTCAGGTGACTAAGTAAACGAATAAGCGGTGATGGATGTTCAGAAAAGTGCAATTAAGTGAAATTTACAGTTATACATTTTTCATTTCAGCTGCCCTTAGTGCTCCAGTACCTGCAGCCATGCTAAAGACACAACACATCTAAGATTATACAAACTATAATCGTATTTCAGTACCATTAGAACCATTAAAATCAACGTACCTCTCAGTACACATAATCCATGGTCTAAACTAACTATGCACATTGTTTTCAATCGTGGACACGAATGACCAATCTGACCATGTACTCCACTCTACATCAAGGCTATATCTTCATAAACGCGATTACAGACACGCATCTGAATATTTCAATGTTTTGTCCATATCGCAGTTTTGATGTGTTCATCCTTGCACTTCTCTCTCTCTCACAGCTCACAAAGCAGCAGCGACCTCAGCCTGAACGCATGCATCAAAGGCCGTCTGTCTACTTCTCAATTTGCCTTTATAGTGTCTGTGTGTGTGTGTGTGTGAGAGAGAGAGAGAGAGAGAGAGAGAGAGAGAGAGTAACCATCAGGGTGTGATTGTGGGTGTGGTCTGTAGCCCGTGTTTATTTTTAGGTCAGCTCCTGCCTGCTCTGTGATCAATGGGCGCACCAGTGCGCACCCCCCTCAGCGGAGCCACTACTACACCACTACACAGCCCATTAACACCAACATTTCAAAACACGCACTGGTCACCAGAAATGAGATTTTACACACGTACAGAACCAACCAGCGAAACCAGCCCCGACACGCGCGGAGAAGTGACCCCGAAGCGGCCAGCCCGCGGTCCGGGGAAGCACACAGTAGCCTGCCGTGGTCCCGGCTCGGACCTCTCTGGGAACAGTGGGGCCGCCTGAGGCTCCGCGTCTGCCGGCGCTGAACCTCCGCCAACCAACACAGGTAGCGTCCGCCGCAACAGACTCCCATTCATTCGGGGCTGCGCGCGCACGCGCAGGGTCCCACGGGGGCCCACGCAGGACCGGGGGACTTACTTTGGCTCGAGACGAGAGGTTCTGCAATCTCTCCTTCGGGTCGATAAATTCATTTGTATTCATTTGTCCCGGCGGGGTTAGGGTTCGGGTCAAAAAAAAAAAAAAAAAAAAAAAAACCCGAGAAGAAGACGACGACGACGGCGGCGACGACGACTCCGTTAGTCGCGAGCTCGAGCGCCGGACGAGCCTCTGGTCCGTGGTGCGGGGCTGGCGCTCCCCACCGGCACCCCTGGGTGCCTCGAACCGGCCTGGGCGGGAGGGAGAGAGCGCGGGCAGGTGAGGCGGGCAAGTGCGGCACGCGCCCCTCTCCCCGCCGTTTTAAAAGCGCGACGGAGGCAGAGCTCCGAGGCCCCGGGGTGTCCGGTTACAGGACGACCCACGCGGCCTTCCGTGGGTGGGTCGCCGGCCCGAAGGTACGGCGGCGGGGGATGAATGGGCCTCGTGTTCAAACGCAGGAGCGGCCTAATAAACTTAATGGCGTCATTAACGTTCAAACCTTTGACTCCGCGGCACAGACAGGTCGCCGATTCTTTTTTCTAAATTGCGTGTGAAAAAGTAGAAGAAGGGAGGAGGAGGAGGAGGAGAGGGGGAAACGCCGCAATCGCGTGGAAATTGTGTGTGAAGTGCACGTAGGCGTGTCCGCATTTCCTGCTGTTCCTGCCCCGTGAAGAGCTCCGGGGGTTCGGGGTGCAACGTCGAACGACGCACCGACCAAGCCGTGAATTCCACTTCGCGAATGAACACGCTCCCCGGAAGTCCATTTACTTCCATTAAAAGAAGAAGAAAGCAGCACTTTTTAAAAACGGATCACAGCAACCTACAAAGATGCACATTTAGCAGTCGAGTTGTACATTTGATCGTTTATATTTACATTATTTATCAGTCTTACAACCAGTAGTTACAGGGACAGTCCCCCCTGGGGACAATCAGGGTTAAGTGTCTTCCTCAGGGACACAATGGTAGTAAGTGGGGTTTGAACCTGGGTCTTCTGTTTCATAGGGGAGCGTGTTACCCACTAGGCTACTAGCACCCGTTCATCAGACATATTTTGTGCTGATGACAGTGCGCATGGTGGGAGATTTTTTTCTTGGTTGTTTTAGCCAAAACATAATTAATATGTTCTACTATCCTAAAAGAACATGCTTGGACTCACATACCAGCGTGTGCGCTGCATTTTTCCATTTTTATTATTCTGAATTCCATGTTATAAACTTATTTATTCACATAAAAACTGTGATTATTGAGTGGGTGTGAAAAAAAAATGAATGCAATTTGACAAATCACATTTTGTTCAACAAAGTGCTTGGGCATTTACTGTTTGCTTTTGTAAACCATTTACATATTACTTATGTAAGTAATATGTGCATTTCATGCAAAGAACATTACACATTCTTACCTTTGTAAACTTAAAGCGCTTCACATTTAAACAAAAAAACCAAAAACATATCAAATAAATAAGCATTGGGAAGACCTGGAATACAAAAAAGTTGTGCCCACTTGGATTATGAACTAAAAATAAATAATAATTAATATTGTGCGTTGTAATCTGTATACTTCTTACCACCAGGGCTCAGTGTCAAGGCCGCAAACCAAATAAATGAATGAATATCTGTATCTTAAAATAGTCATCTGTTGAGTGCAGATCTTGCAACACTAGCCCTTATAAAATTATGCAGGTACTACTACTTCTGTATTCGAATTCGTTCCGTGAATACGTGTGAATACGTGTGCAAAAACCGACACAAAGAATGAAGGATACAGACCATACGTACATAGTTAATAGCAAGTATATTTCTGCCTTTTCAGTAGTTACAGGGGCAGTGCCCCTTAAGGTTAAGTGTCTTGCTCCGGGACACAAAGTTGGGTTTGAACCTGTGACTTTGTGGTCTTCTGGTTCGTAAGCGAATGTAATACCCACTAGGCTACAACCAATCAAAATCTCCCACAGGATCCTGGGGAGACTGTCTAATTGCCAGTGCATCATGTCCAGTTCTGGTCATGGAACCCCTCAATGGAAAAGAGTAGCTGACCCCAAAACAACCTCTCTGCACACCTATAACATCGGATTGGCTAGTTTGTTCCTCTGTATGTTCGTTTGCATCAAGTTAGATTGAATTGTGCGGTTTACTTTAGCTTTGATGAATAAATCCATCTTATATTGTCAAGATCTGGGCCTGATTTGCACAGTGTCATGGAACAGTGGGTACTCGTAAACAAAGACACGCAATACAGGACCATGGACAAACATTCAATGACCTAACAAAGGACAGAACACAAGAGCGGAGCATTTATACACTCGGTGCATACAGTCAGGTAATCTGCGGCGAATTTGTGGACTCCATGTAATGGCTTGGGACACCCCCTCACGGTCAGAACCATGACAGGACTCACCCTCCATGGTGTGTCCCCTGGGGAAGTCCAAGTTCTCCATCTTGGCAGTACCTGGACCGTGCGACGAATCTTCTCGACCACACGGTAGCTTTCGTAGACCACTGAGGTCCTGTGTTCTGACAGATCAGCGTACTTTGTCAGAATAGCATACTAGTAACCCTTACCCTACCCACATGTGCACTGACATTTTGTGCAATTTCTTACCTTTATTTGGCAGTGTGATAGAATGATACACGCGACCGAAACACAACCGGAATCGCACAACAAATGTGCACTACACAAGGGTAGGCCATTCTGATAGGTATGCTGGTCTGTTAAAACACCCGGTCGCACAAATCTGCCAGCACCCCCCACCTCAGTACACCCCGACCCCACAGTAGCTTTGGTTTGCCGCCGAGGGTCTGTCACGATCTCCTGAGGTGCGTCGCTGGACCGCGGACGAGAAGGCGGCGGCAGGAGGAAGTCGGCTGCGTCCAGGCATGGTCTGGTCATTCCGTCATGAAACAGTGAGTAGTGTAGGTGGGAAGGAAGGACACAAATGCCCGACTTGACAAGACACTCAATACAGGACCGTGGAAAACGGACGAACGTTCAATGAACTGACAAAAGATTGAACACAAGATGGCAGTATCTGAAATCTACAATAAATAAATGAATATCTGTATCTTAAAATAGTCATCTGTTGAGTGCAGATCTTGCAACACCTGCCCCTATAAAATTATGCAAGTACTACATCTGTATTCGAATTTGTTCCGTTAATTTTTGAGTATGTGCACAAAAACCAGCGCCAAGAATGAATGATACAGACCATACGTACATAGTTAATAGCAAGTATATTTCTGCCTTATCAGTATTTACAGGGGCAGTGACCAGCAATCCTGGTCAATCATCACAGGATATCTTTTGCAAAGAACGTTGAAGTTGAAGTTGCCAGAAAGGAAATCCTGTTTATCCGGAACCTGGTGCTACATGTAACATTTGAACGATTAGACAAAGTTACATACTGACATAAAGTGCACACGTGCGACACAGACAAACTGGGCTACATAAATTGCAAACAGAGGAAACAGTAACATAACAAAAAAACATGCAGACAGCAATGAGACAGACGGTGCTGAATTAGTGAAATGAATAATAAATGTGCAAAGTAAAATAGTGCAAATATTGCTGTGAAAAATGGAACAGTGCATTCATAGATGATCTTACAGATAGATAATATTACAATATAATAGAGATAGTGTGAGTGTGTGTGTGTTTATCATTCCAGAGGGGAAGAGTCCCTGAGAGTCCAGTTGTCTGATGGCCTGTGGGATGAAGCTGTTGCAGAGTCTGGCAGTGAGGGCCCGAACACTTCGGTACCTTTTTCTGGATGGTAGGAGGGTGAAGAGTGCATGTAAAGGTCGTGTAGAGTCCTTCACAGTGCTGGTGGCTTTCCTGAAGCAGTGTGTTTGGTAAATGTCTGTTATGGAGGGAAAAGAGACTGATGATCTTCTGAGCTGTCCTCACTATCTGCTGTAGGGTCTTGCGGACTGATATGGTGCAGTTCACAAACCAAACAGTGATGCAGCTGGTCAGAATTCTCTCAATGGTCCCTCTATAGAAGGTGGTGAGGATGGGTGGTGGGAGATGGGCTTTCTTCAGCCTCCAAAGGAAGTAGAGATGCTGCTGGGCTTTCTTGGCTGTTGAGCTGGTGTTGAGATTCCAGTCGAGGTTCTCCTCAAGATGAACTTTGTGTTCTTGATGTCACAAGAACGTTTGATGTTTTTAGTGGAGAGTGGTGCCGCCATTGTCTTCTGAAGTCAACAGTCATCTCCTTCATTTTGTCCATGTTCAGAATTAGATTGTGACCATACACCAGTCCGTCAGTCGGTGGACCTCCTTTCTGTACACTGACTCATCATTCTTGCTGATGAGACCCATCATAGTTGTGTCATTGGTGAACTTGATGATGTGTTTGGACCTGTGCATTGCTGCATAATCGTGGGTCAGCAGGGTGAACAGCATTGGACTGAGCACACAGATCAGAAGACCTCCAGTGCTCAGTGTGGTGGTGCTGGAGATGCTGTTTCCGATCCGGACAGACTGAGGTCTCCCAGTCAGGAAGTCCAAAATCCAGTTGCAGAGGGAGGTCTACGAACAGCAGGTAAGGAAACAGACCCGTAATCAGAAGGTTGCTGGTTCGAATCCCGAACCGCCAAGGTGCCACTGAGCAAAGAACCATCCCCACACACTACTCCCCGGGCACCTGTCATGGCTGCCCACCAAGGGTGATGGTTAAAAGCAGAGGACACATTTCGCTGTGGTGTGTCACATGTGACAACTAATCACTTCACTTCACTTAATTGTGCAACTGAAAGCAGACTAGAGTCTTATACTTGAGCCCTCAGCTGTCATTTTCTGTGTGTGTGTTTACAAGGAGAGAAAGTGTGCGAGTGTATGTTGGAGTATGTGCATTTGTGTGTGTATTTATGTGGATATAATTGGTATCGGCCAATAAGTGCTGAGTGTGTGTGCTTCTGTCATAGTTTTCTATACTTTAGGCACTTTTTAAAAAAAGAGGACCGCCTGCTTTAATCACTGTCCTCATACACACTCACTCGTTCACTCACTTACACACACACTCCTGGTCCTTCAAAAGTGAAAGTGAAGTGATTGTCACTGTGAAACACTGCAGCACAGCACACGGTGACACAACAAAATGTGTCCTCTGCTTTTAACCATCACCATAACCATGAGCAGTGGGCAGCCATGACAGTGCTTTGCTCAGTGGTACCTCAGTGGCACCTTGTCTTACATATGTTTATTACTGTTGTTTATTAGTAACTGCTTTACTAAAATGTTAGACATTATTATTAATGTAAATGCAAAACCTTCAGTGTCTTATCTTTATAATAAACATTTATAATCATTTTTTTTCAGGTCCGGTGACTGGAGGCCAGGTCATCTGCCGCAGCACTCCATCACTCTCCTTCTTGGTCAAATAGTCCTTACAAAGCCTGGAGGTGTGTTTGGGGTCATTGTTCTGTTGAAAAATAAATGATCGTCCAACTAAACGCAATCCAAATGGGATGGCATGTTGCTGCAGGATGTTTCTTGGCCCAAACTAATCTCTTCTGCTTGTTGCCTCTCCTTAGCAGTGGTTTCCTGGCAGCGATTTGACCTTGAAGACCTGATTCGCGCAGTCTCCTCTTAACAGTTGTTCTAGAGATGGGTCTGCTGCTAGAACTCTGTGTGGCATTTATCTGGTCTCTGATCTGAGCTGCTGATAACTTGCGATTTCTGAGGCTGGTGACTCGGATGAACTTGTCTTCAGAAGCAGAGGTTACTCATTGGTCTTCCTTTCCTGGGTCGGTCCTCATGTGGGCCAGTTTCGTTGTAGTGCTTGATGGTTTTTGCGACTCCACTTGGGGGCCACAATTAAAGTTTTTAGGGACTGACTGACCTTCACTAATTAAAGTAATGATGGCCACTCGTTTTTTTTAGTTAGCTGATTGGTTCTTGCCATAACATGAATTTAACAGTTGTCCAATAGCTGTGTAGTAACCTGACCTCTGCACAACACAACACAACACAACTGATGGTCCCAACCCCATTCATAAAGCAAGAAATTCCACTAATTAACCCTGATAAGGCACCTGTGAAGTGAAAAGCATTTCAGGTCACGACCTCTTGAAGCTCATCGAGAGAATGCCAAGAGTGTGCAAAGCAGTAATCAGAGCAAAGGGTGAAACTAGAATATAAAACATGTTTTCAGTTATTTCACCTTTTTTGTTAAGTACATAACTCCACATGTGTTCATTCATAGTTTTGATGCCTTCAGTGAGAATCTACCAATGTAAATAAATGTAAAATAAAGAAAACACATTGAATGAGAAGGTGTGTCCAAACTTTTGGCCTGTTGGAGTTACTGATGGAGTAAACTGCTGAGAGACAAGAATGTTAATGTGATGTACGTGCTGTATACACATGCAGACGTACATGAAAGTGTGTATCATTGTGATACACTTCCTTACCTGCTAGGCTGCCTCTGCCCCATACATACGTCTTCTAAAATGCTTGTGTTTAGCATCCCACTCTCCCCCTCAGTCTTTGTGATTTGAGGATTTAGGAGACACTTGCATGTTCTTTAATTGATCAGATTTAAATATACAGATTAACAGCATTTGATCATCCTCAGTAAACAACGTGTGCAGAAATGACAAATGGGTCAAAACTCAAAACAGAAATGACAAATGGGTCAAAATGTTAATATGGTCTAGAAGACTCCTGAATGAGGACTGTAACTGCCTGGCCATAATTTTGCATTTCTGTTTTAATCTATGTCTTTATATTTTAATTTTAACTCATATTTACATTTTATGAAACCTACAGCATTTAATATGCCACATTGCTGTGCACCAATGCTTTTGAAGATCTAAACATGATAAGCATCAGAGCTATGACAGACAATTGAAATAATCTGGTCTTTCTCAAAATGGGGCAGTGGTGGCCTAGTGGGTAAGGAAGCAGACCTGTAATCAAAAAGATGTACCATCCAATGTACCATCCCTACACACTGCTCCCCGGGCTGCCCACTGCTCACTAAGGGTGATGGGTTAAAAGTATAGGGACGCATTTCATTGTGGCAAAAAACAATTATGTAAATAGATTGGATTTTTGGAAAGTATGAGTTACGTAATATTTCGTTTTGAGAATGTTATATTACACTATGAAAACATTTTAATTTTCAAAATGTCAGTACTGCAAGCATCTCTTTACCCTGAAACTGTGTCCATTTTTTTTTTTTCTTTTCACAACACCTCTCTTTCTAGTGGTTCGGCTCCATGTCGCTTTCGTTCTCTTGTCTGGAGGACACTGCGTTTATGTGTTGCGTGATTACAGGCTGTTGTTCAGTAATGGTCTCTGGCGGGTTGGTGCTGGATGGATAGGGTTGTGAGAAAGCTCATAAGTACAGAGGATGTGGCTGCGCAAAATCCGTCTGACCCCACAGCCTCTTTCACGGGCGCTGGCTGGAGAAAGCATCTCATTTAGAGCAGCTCATTTGGGAAGTGTGCTGCTTAGCTGGTGTATTGGTGACGATACTGCCATGAAATGGCACATAATGTGGTGTGTTTGGGTGAGATAATTAGTCTTGGATTGGTTAATGTTGTGTGGTTAGCTGAGCTAGTATGGATGGGGGTGGATGGTTAGGATCAGGTTGTGCTCAGGTTTGGGTAACGTTCAGGAGGTATGGGCTGTAGTGTAGCATAATCTGTTCTACAGTACTGTCCATAAGCAAAGTCCATTAAAATAACACTTTTATAACGTTAACAAACTGTTCATAGTACATCTGAAAACAGTTCCACTGATTAAGGAAGTAATAAAACATTTTCGTATTAGTTGTGGTTGTAGTGCATCACCAAAGGATGGTTTGACTAAATTATTATTTCCAACTTTTGAACTGTAGTTTTAGTAAATGCACTGACTGCCAGTGTGGCTTTGATATGGGGTTTAAGGATGAAAAATATAGATGATCTGATATACCATGTTACTTTTCAATGCTGTATGCATGTAAGGTTAAAGTTTGCCTAAAGTTTGAGCCAGGATCAATTGCACCACAGGTATGTATTTCCTGATACCATAAAGCACAAAGGTGTTGAAGGGTAGGAAGCATAAAGAGATTTGCTTATGTCAAATGCCTATTCATTTGTCTGTACAATTTTTATATACATCAGGTATACCATATCAAATGTTATGCTTATTATGGTTTAAGTAGTTGTTAACAAATTGCATCAGAAAGGAAGGGTAGCTACTGGAATTGTGACAGGTAATAGTAAGAATTGTGTTTTTATGACTCTATGTGATTTCTAGCGGTGTTTAGGACAGCTTTTCTTAGGGCAGTGGTGGCCTAGCGGTTAAGGAAGCGGCCCTGTAATCTGTCAAGGTGCCACTGAGGTGCCACTGAGCAAAGCACCGTCCCCATGCACTGCTCCCTGGGCACTTCTCATGGCTGCCCACTGCTCACTCAGGGTGATGGGTTAAATGCAGAGGACAAATTTCACTGTGTGCACCATGTGCTGTGCTGCTGTGTATCACACGTGACAATCACTTCACTTTATTTTACTTTATTTATTATACCTTCGACAATGTGAGAAACCAGTGAAAGCAGAAACAAGCACATTCTCGTGTGAATAACAGATTAGGGTGTGTCACTCACATGTATTTGCATTTAAGCAGAGTTTAAAAAGCTGCGGACCATGCATTTGTTCCTGGATTCTGAGATTGCTCTGTAACACACACCAGACACTTCCATCTCACATGGCATCGACAAGAAAGGAGAGGGCAGCATTGAAAACGAAGGCATTAAAAATATCCCATGCTGTTCCACCACTTGGGTGCTCAGACGGAGAGGCATAATAGCAGGCTGCATGATGTATATTTTTCTGCTGGCGTGTACAGTCATTGCATTTATAGATACAGTAATTATGTTTATATATAAGAGTTGCACGCTCTGTATTTTAGGAACGTTAGATACCACTGACTCCACCCACCCTGGCCACGCCTCCGAGGAACCTTGCCACAGAAACGACCGCAGGCTGCCTGATAAACTTTAAAAACTTTAATGACAGAGGAGGGAGTGAGAGAAAGACAGAGAGAGGAAGAAAGAGACAGACAGAGAGACTTGTTTACATAGTCATGTCGTTTCCGGTCAGAGCTGAAATATGTCAGGCACACAGAAACAATAACTCCCTGGCTACACACATTCTGACACACACACACACACACACACACACACACACACATTCATGAGATACTCAGCATGGAACTGACAAGACCTCACCACACTCATTCTCCATCTATTATCAAGATCTACTGCTGTTTACATACAGTGGATCTCCAGGCTACACACCCTTGTACTTCACTACACTCCATCTACTCCTTTAGTTATGAAAATGCAGAGTCATGGTTAGCACTTTGTTATGCAGTTTGGCCGCCTGTTATTCAGAGAGACATGGCATCAAGCCAGAAAACAAATACCTACTTCTGTCTGGTGGTTGGGTTAAGGTTAGGTTCACCCTTCAGATTGACAAAATAAGCAACTTTCCTACGATTTCCCGGTCCAATCCCGATCCAGTCCAAATTGTAATCTCACTATCTGTTAGTTTTAGGTACAGTCCCTGACTAAAACTCCTTCATGCTACGGGAACAAGCTGCTGTATGGTCTCGATAGGGATCAGGTCTCCACACTGTCAGTGGCCACAATCACGGTGGTTGACATTCAGCACTGCTATTTCTCAAGATCTTAATATAGCAAAGTTAAAAACTCCAGTGAGACACATCTGGCTGTGGGGTGTGATTTGGCACAGGATAACCAAAGATCAAAACGCTACCCTTAAATATTGAGACATCTGCTCTGAAACATTTAGTTAGGGATACTCTTTACGGCTATATATACCATATACACTGTATATTCTAATACAGGCCAGTGGTTGAAACATCTGCATGTAATTTTCTTTGATGTGAAACTACAGAAACGGATAAATCATGAGGGCAGATATTCAGCAGTTTTGGCAAATTAGTAAGGGGTAGAGCTGTAGGTTCGGTGTTTATTGATGAAAGAAAATGCTTTCAATTTAATAGACTGGTTGATGATATAAAGTAGTCAATTAACTAATTTAATATAGATTAACTATCTAGAGACATTCAAATGACTGTTGGTTTTAAAAGACTCAGGTATATTTATTCCTTTATTCCAACTATTAATTTTTCTTGCAAATACTATGAAGCTGATGAATGCTTTCAGCTGAATTACTATAATGCTCTGGTCTACATAAGAAGACAGAACAACTCGGACCACTCAAAACATACAAAGTTCTCAATTGAGTACTTACAAAAGAAGCAGGAGAGCCCACATTTGGAAAATTGGTTTATTGGTTATTTTTACATTTAAAAGCAAATTATTGGTCTGCACTGCTGTAATACACAAATCAATGCACTGAATTTGCTTTATGGTTTCCATCTGGGCATAATAGGGACAAAATTCCGCCGATGCCGTCTACAAACACAATCCTCATCGTAGGTAGCCTTTTGTGTGCAGTGGTTAAACAATGAACAGTTGTGGCCAGTGAAACATGCACACAACTGGCTCAGGAAATGACTGTTTTGACAGGGTGATGACAATTTCATACATACAGTGACCATTGTATGGAGGGTTATGCAAAATGTGTAAAACACAGTGATATGTTGGTTGTGTACGGCTTTGCAGAATGAGATTTGCAGTTATGAATGGCAACAAACTAATGTAGCACTCTAGAAGAACCACCTCGGCAAACCCATTTGTTTTCAGGTAACAACCCACTCCCTCCCACAATGGCCTTGACCCTTGACCACAAGTGTAGCTAAATGTGGATTTGTAATAAAAAATACTAATAATATGAAGGGGTTGTATATGTGCTTCTGTACCGGGCCAATGTAGTCCAGTGTAATTTTTGGTTATGAGGAAGTGGAAAATAATTTGTTCCTCCTCCTGGTGTTCCACTGGCCAGTGATGTACAGAAATATCTGTTGAATTATCCACATCGTTTCGTAATTTTGACCAAAAGTGAAGAACAGATCGGGGGGTCTTAATTTCCCAGTGTTCCTGAAAAATCAGTTGATTCATGTGCTCCCCCCCCCCCCCCTGGATTCGCTCTTTCTGCCCCTCTACCCTTCGAACCGCAGTGCTTAATGACTTTGGCCATGTTTGCAGAGTAGAGCCTGCATGCAGTCTCAGGAAATGAAATTTGGCATAATGTGTATTCTGTCTATTCTCGCCCAGCAGCTCACACATGCCCGCGTAATCCAGGAGAGTTACGAATTTCTCTGACACTTTCTGGTGCCACTACTAATAATATCTAATACGGTCTAATAATATCATGCCATGGTAAATACCATTTATTAATGAGGAGGGTATTAGAGCACGTATTTTTAAGGCACACAGCAGTGTGTGGTTTGCATGTGTGTGGGTGTGTGAGGGTTAATCTGTGTTTTACATGCAACATGAAATCTACAAAGATGAATAGCAATGCTGTCCTCAGCTACAGTAAAACTGTTCTGTGAAAATGTATTTTCCTCCCACAAGAATAATAAACACAAGGGGCCAATCAAAATGCAGCAGAAAACCCAACTGCACAAAAGTAAACACAGCCAGCCAGTTACGGCATAGCAAACACAACTGTCCAATCGCAGCTGGGACAACAATAGCGAGCTTCAGAAAAATACAGTTTAAGTGTTTACCTGAACACACACACACACAGGCCCTGTTAACACTTGGTCACGTGATGCTCGTTGAGTGTCAGGATCAGGGCACAACCCAGATACACAGATCATGAAGTGAGCAGTTGTTAAATATGGTCTAACAGACTCCCAAATCTCCTGGCCACAATTCACCCTGCTGAACATTGCAACGTTGTGAAACATGCTTAAAAGTACTATTATTTTGTATTACGTTTTTGAATTATTTGTCTAAATCAGTATGGAAAAGAAATAGGCCAAATAATTCTCAACAATATAATGCTTTACCATTTTGAATCTTTCCTCTTGGCTCATTGAACCTAACCACACACAAGCTCCTTTGCTCAAACAGATTCTAAACTGACGCTTGCCATGTGATAGATAAAACTTTTCTCCAGGAAAGGCATAACTCATTTTAACACATCATAACAAACCGATTTTCTAGCAGGTGAAATGGACACGTTTTCAAATGAATTCTATCGAAGAAGAGTGAACATTTTAGTCAGGCTAAACTGTGCAACTGTACTCCACTGCATAAACAAGTGCAACAAACAAAACCCCCCAAGAACGTGCATACACAGGAAACGGGAAACTAAAGAGCACTTATGACATTGGCATTGCACTCACAGTGCAGCGCAGGTGTGGCCTTATCATGAAATGTTTAGCATTAATTCTCAAACCTAAATTTGAAAGTATATCCGTCCACATTTCAAAACTGTGTGTAAGGATCCCCACTGAAAGTTCTTATTTGTTCTCTACAAAAGGTCCCTAATTCTGCAAAACTGGGCCATCTTGCATGCACTTCTCTTTTGAGATTTACCCATTTGAATCTTCACACCAATTCAGCTAAATTAATAATTCAAATAAAAATAATCTTGAAAGCACATCAATATCGTCCTGTCAGTTTAAATGTATCAACAAAAAAATTTAAATGTTCTTTTGGTCATTTTTGGTCACTCATATTTTACTGATTTTTTTTTTCATAATAAAGCATGGTTTTGGGGTGACGTTAGATTTCTCCTGCTAGAACAGTGTAAGACAGCAAGATTTGCTGACCTCGTTGTTCAGAAATGTTTTTTTCAGTTCAGTCTACATAATTACAATGCACTTTTGGCTGTGTAATTGGCCAATCAGTAGGTTCAGTTTGATGTCTTTAAGCAATTTTGTTCTATTACATAGTTCAGTAGCATTTATATACGTGGCAGAATAAAGATCTGAGATTTCTAAGGTTTCCAAGGCAGAAGTCACATACTTAAGATTCAGAAATTGAATTTCATACAACCAGTATTTGTTTTAGCGATATTTGTTTCATGATTGCAAACCTTCTTATAGGTGAAGACAAGAAAATGTCCTCATACTCTCTAAAATGATGTGTCTGTTTGACTTTGTGAGGAGAGTGTGACCTCTCTAAAAAACTCATGTACTGTGGAAACTACAAGTATTACCTGGAATGTTAGGAAATGAGACCAGGGGAGAGAAAGAGAGATGAACAGTGCACTCAGTGACAGAAAATCCAACATGCAGTGGAATGAAAGTGACCAACCAGCAATCGTTCCCACCAGAAAACACAAACACACATACAACCACCATGGCTGAATGATTATGTGTGCTTGCTGTGACTGAGTTATTCATTAGAACTCTAAGATGCACACATTCTGAGTGTGTATGTGGTGTGTGTGTGTGTGTGTGTGTGTGTGTGTGTGTGTGTGTGTGTGTGTGTGTGTGTGTGCGCGTGCACTGGGTGTGTCTGGGCGAATTAAAGAGGTGGTGGCCAGCAGGATCCTTAAATACTGCTCTGACGTCCGTCTCCTCAGAGAAGTTCTTTCATCCCAGAACACACACGCCATGACTCAAAGGGGCACCAAGTTCATATATAACACCCGCTTAAATGTATACATACACTTTTATACACCATGGTTAGTCTTTTAAATCCTCTTTTATAGTCCTGAACACTTGCTGCTAAAGTTTTGTTGTTTTGTAGTACTTTATAAGTGAAACAGAATAATAAGGCCATTTATTTTTAAATGAATTTTTAAAGTCATTTGCAAGTGCATGCTTCTCTTTTTCTTTTCAGTTATCCGCTACACATACTTGCAAAGAAATAATCTACAAAAAACTGTGAATCTGTAGATTCTGTAATATACAGAGTAAAATGCACATTTAATAGGAATATTTCTCATTTAGAATGTTGTGTGCAAATGTTGCAAAATATCTTTTTGAATTGTTTCCTTCTGGCACACACTTTAGGCATGAAAGGGTTAACCCTTGAAGAAACTGTGGGAGCACAATTCCCGGTCAAAAATGACCGCTTCAGCAAAAAAAGAATGTGCTGTTAACATATATTCAGCTATTTTAATATGTCCTGCATTTCTTATATTCCATAAAACACCAAACATCTCTGGCAAACATCAGCCTTCAGTGCCATTCTTCACTCAACCTTCCACAATTAATGGACTTTGTTTTAGAAATATGTGTGAAAAGAGATGGAGTGAAATACCAAACCAGACGTTTCTTCAACTGTGGTCACATGTTACATGTATTAAAACAGTCCAACCTGATCCCACCACCAGCGCTAGACCCACCACAGCAAGAAGCAGCAATCCCTGCATCCAGACTTTTTTAAACACACTGAACAGAACGTCAACTTGAGTATAGTTAAAAAGTAAACCCGAGAAAGTAAAAAACGGGAAGAAGTCTGTCTATCATCACACATATCGGAAAAAAGGATTCCCGTTTCAAGCGCATTCTTGATGGCGTGAGTGCTTTGAAGAGTCTTGAATGATACTTCTGTCACACCTGCTTTCGCATGACCTCATTCTTCTTCTCCTCCTCCTGATCCAGCTTGTTGCCTGGGCTCCGCCATGCACACCTGAAATCCCCTCATTAACTTCCTCTATAAAAGAGAGGCGCCATGCACGCCAGACGCTGATTCACGTGTGACAACTGTATCATGGCCTCGACCATTTTGCCATTTTACTTTCACACACTTTTCACACACTTGTTCCAATCCTTTCCAACTTCCTTTACATTATTAACAACTGAGTTATCATGGATGTTAATAATAATGAAAGTCATTGTGAAACACTGCAGCACAGCACACAGTGACACAACAAAATGTGTCCTCTGCTTTTAACCATCACTCTTGGTGAGCAGTGTGCAGCCATGACAGGCGCCCGGGGAGCAGCGTGTGGGGACGGTGCTTTGCTCAGTGGCACCTTGGCAGACCAGGATTCGAACCAGCAACCTTCTGATTACGGGGCCGCTTCCTTAACCGCTAGGCCACCACCTCCCCCAAGTATGAGTAAATGATAATGGGGAAAAAATATTCTGTGTATAGCCCAGTAGATGGCGTGCCCATGTTAGTACGGCTCAGATGAATGACAAGCTAGTTGTAGAATATGAGAGTCAGCAGTAAGTAAGAAAGCAGATGCAGTGCTGGAGACTTTACGATGTTCTGGTACCTAAATACCACTTAGTTCCAAGGTGTGGACTATCATTATTGAAGATACAACAGAAACAAAGAATTTATTAACATATTCTTGGTCCTCTCTGTCTGATGATAAGATGGAGAATGTAGGGTGGTAGTAGCCTAGTGGTTAATACACTCACCTATGAACCAGAAGACCCAGGTTCAAACCCCACTTACTAACATTGTGTCCCTGAGCAAGACACCTAACCCTAAATTGTTCCAGGGGGACTGTCCCTGTAACTACTGATTGGATAAGGGCGTCTGATAAATGCTATAAATGTAAATGAATAACATGTCTTGAATGCCAGTCACTTTTCACAGAATTGCAATACTTCCATATGCTCTACTATTTACATGTCACCTTTTAAATATTCAGTTGTAGTCCAGCTTTGTTTCATGTCCAGTACAATCCGGACTCTTCACCTGTGCTGGCATTCGGGATGATCCGTCTGCTACGATGCTCACTGAGAAAGAGCAAGAATGTTGGCTGAACTGGCCAGGCCCTTGCTGTCACTACCTCACCATCGCATCAATCAATGGCACAGAACAACTCTGTTCCCCATTCCACAATAGAACTAAAAATATGGCAAATGTGATTATCACACCAAAGGTTGATTTGCACATTCAATGAAGGGGAACATTTATTCTGTTGCAAACTGCAAAATGAATAACTTTGGACTACTCTTCAGTGTACACCTGTCATGGTCCTACAACCAGCAAGCATTTAATTTGAAGGAAATTAAAATGAGAGCAGTGCATTCTGAGTTTATTTAGGATGAATGGGTCTCCTTCTGCATTTAAATGGGGAATGATCCTGGCATGAGCCAAAGAAAACTCTCCATGCACCTTCCAGCACATATCTGGGATTATTGGTCTGTGGCCAGAAGGGGTCACATTAGGAGTGTATATACAAGTTACTCAGGAGTAAAACATTTTTTTAATCTATTACTGTTTCGCAGAGTAATAATATTCATGCAGAGAAGAACAGGTCATGCATGTTTGCTCTTAAATTCGTCATCAGTGTGAATTTGCACCAACTGAAGTTTCCGATAATTCACTTTAAAACTGTAATGTACTCTTCCTATATAGCTTCATACACAGAGGTGTACAGTAACAAAGTAGATTTACTTGAGTAATGTACTTGAGCAGAGTTTTTTGGGGGAGTTTACACTTCACTTCACTACATTTGTACTTTTTGCACAGGGGTAGCTAACCTAGTGGTTAAGGAAGAGGCCCCGTAATCAGAAGGTTGCCGGTTCAAATCCTGATCCGCCAAGGTGCCACTGAGGTGCCACTGAGCAAAGCACCGTCCCCCCACACTGCTCCCCGGGTGCCTGTCATGGCTGCCCACTGATCACCAAGGGTGATGGTTCAAAGCAGAGGACACATTTCGTTGTGTCACCGTGTGCTGTGATGCAGTGTTTCACAATCATAATCACTTCACTTCCACTGGTTGTGCTTCATTCTGTAACATTTTACCAAATCCTTTATTTTGTAGCTTCTACAAGCTTGTCAGAGGAATTAGTTGTTGTATGTGATAGTGTGTTGTGTGCCAATAATGAAAAAAGTACTTCAGTACATTAACTTAAGTACAAATTTGACTGTACGACTTTCACTTGTAGTGGACAAACATTTCACCACTGGTATCTGTACTTTCACTTAAGTGATGAATGTATGTACCTTGCTCAGTAAAAAACGTAGCGCTATTATAGCACAGACTTACTTACAAAGGTATCACAAGGCTAAAAAATACAGCTCCAGCTGCTGAATGGTGGCATTTAGTGCCAGTGTGCATTTATAGATATTTGGGCTTTTCTGCTGTTTGTCACTTGATAGCCTGAAGTCTCACATGATGACCCCCTCTCCTGCTGCACCGGCTCCTTTTGGTTAACACAGGTCCACATTTTTGGTGGACATTTTCTGGAGTATGGCGACACCTGTAGGCTGAACTTATTCAGGGTAAGTGAGCTCATTTCAGTGCCTGGAATTCATTAACCAAATAGGTAAGAGCCTCTATTGGATGAGCCTCTAATTGCTGGCAACAAATTATTTAACCCTGCGGTTGTGGAAAAGAGGTTAGTCTGTGTTATGGTCAAACTATTGGTATGGATCAAATAAATCATCTAACTACTCAAATTGGGTTAAGGACGTCCAACGTACTATTCAAAATTTGGAAGTGGGGAACCATTAAGAAATGTGGTCAAAAAAAAAATTGAACGATCATGTTCAGCCATCACTGAAACGTTGGAATCAAAATCATAAAAAAATGTGCAACAGTAACAGTACGAGGATTTCCACAGAAAGGATCTCGATTTGCCAGGGAGCATAAAGATTAGATTGGAGCAATAGAAGTTTTTTGTGTGGGGCAGTGGGTGAGGAAGCGGACCTATAAACCGAGGTGCCATCCCCACACACTGGTCCCCAAGGGTGACGGGTTAAAAGCAGAAGACACCGTGCACCGTGCCGCAGTGTTTCGCGGTGACAGTCGTTTCGCTGTCTCTTCATTTTGCCTAGTTCCTGCCGTACGGGCCCGTGGGGCGTGGTTCAGGTGTTCAGTCCCTGCAACCAGACTATACTGAATTTTTCCCTCCTGATGGCACGGGCATATTCCAAGGTGACAATGCCAGGATTCATTGGTCATTCGGAGTCCCCACTGAGAGTCTTTGCGATGCGCTGGAGAAGAATTTCCACGCCGTAGGAAGAACTGCAAGGGAACTGCAAGGCTAAAGGATGTCCAGCAAAATATTTCTGTGTGAATATATTTCATTCCTGCAGCTGTGCGATGGGAGGAACTGAATTTTAACACTAATGGCTGACAGTAATGCTCAGTGTGTGATGTTCAGTTCATGGTGGGTGTGACTGTCCTGGTTCTTGTCACTTGTATAAGCAATAAGCCTCTTCTAGCACAGAGCACCGATTCACACATTATGCGAGAATGTTTGTGCACTTTTCACCGCATTAGTACACGTCACACATTTGAGGCTGATTGAAATGAAATGAAATAATGTGAACTAGTATTTTACTGTAAACTGTGGTCCCGTTCTGTTGTCTGTTAGCCAAGGAGCTAACGAGCACTTTGTTGGGCTAGAACACTGTTTGGTTTGTGCTTCACTATTTGTATTCCTGTCATTCGCCTCCTAGACCTTCACAACGTTGAGCCAGGGAAGAAGTGTGCGCACATACAGTACGGGCCAAAAGTTTGGACACACCTTCTCGTTCAATGTGTTTTCTTTATTTTCATGACCATTTACATTGGTAGATTCTCACTGAAGGCATCAAAACTATGAATGAACACATGTGGAGTTATGTACTTAACAAAAAGTGGAGACCTGGTCTCCACAGTCACCGGACCTGAACCCAATCCAGATGGTTTGGGGTGAGCTGGACCGCAGAGTGAAGGCAAAGGGGCCAACAAGTGCTAAACACCTCTGGGAACTCCTTCAAGACTGTTAGAAAAGCATTTCAGGTGACGACCTCTTGAAGCTCATCGAGAGAATGCCAAGAGTGTGCAAAGCAGTAATCAGAGCAAAGGGTGAAACTAGAATATAAAACATGTTTTAAGTTTGGTGCCTTCAGTGAGAATGTAAATGGTCATGAAAATAAAGAAAACACATTGAATGAGAAGGTGTGTCCAAACTTTTAGCCCGTACTGTACATATCTCCTGTAGGTTTGGGAACTATCTAGGACGTGGCCCACACTTGGAATTTTTGTTAAGGACCTTTTAGGTGTCCAGCCCACCAGGTTAATACCAGCCCAAATAAGTAAGACATTTTTTGACCAACTGGACTCACATGAGAAGTTTTTTTCATGAGCTGTCTTTAGAAATGGCATACAGAAATGCCGCTCAATGGCCAAACAAATAAAAAAACACCCGGACAATACGGGACGGTGTGCAACTCTGCCATATGCCATATGTGCCATATGAATGTGCCATATGAATGACGTTTGCGTGAGGGCGGGCGCTACTGAACACGCCCTACACGAACTGGAACCGCGCGCTGGTGACGTCACCCCCAACATTCCGGTGTCATGGCGGCGTCCATAGAGAGTCTTCTGTCCGAAATCTCCCGCTCCGAGGACCCGATGGAGGGCCTGAAAAGCCTGCGGACGGCCGTGTTCGCCGTCCCCGCAGGCAGCCTGCGGGAAGCGCTGAGCGGGTCGCGGCTGGAGGTGATCTTCTCTCTTCTCGACACGAACGACAGGTGCGGCTTGAGTTGCTGCCGAGTCACAGCGCTGGCACCAGTTTCAGGGAGGCCGAAAAGTTCCCGAGCAGCTTAATAGAACTCCGAACGGGCTAACGCGCATTTCAACAAAGACGCCACATGTCCTGTGTCTGTTGAATTCTGGGGAAAATGTCTCATGCGTCAAAGTGGCTGCAGTCCAAAATATCGTAATCCTGCAAATGAAATAAAATCTGTGCGGAAAAAAAACTTCCTTTACCATAGTACCGTAATGCAGACCACTGTCACTCATTTGATCTTCTGTCCTTCCCGTGTAGGGAACAGGTCCAGGTGTGTGTGGACATTTTGGGACGTGTCCTGCAGGCTCAGGACCCCACACACTTGTATCACATCTGGAAGGTGGAGCTGGAGAACGGCCTGCAGCATCCAGATGACTCAGTCAAGGTCCTGACACTCGCACAGGTGCGTATGTTCACACAGCGATGCATTATCGTAGATTCCACAATCACGATTGAACTGTATATGCATATGTAAATAGGACCATTACCATAACATCAGCCTTATATGTGTGTGATGATAACTGTTACATCAAGGCTCATATGCTCATTGAGGCAGAGTGGCCTAGTGGTTAAGGAAGCAGCCCCGTAATCAGAAGGTTGCAGGTTCGAATCCTGATCCACTGAGGTGCCACTGAGCAAAACACCGTCCCCACACACTGCTCCCTGGGCGCCTGTCATAGTTGCCCACTGCTCACCAAGGGTGATGATTAAAAGCAGAGTGCACATTTAGTTGTCACTGTGTGCTGTGCTGCACTGTCTCACAATGACAATCACTTTCATATACTATCACAGTCACATCAGTGATTATAGTGTTGTTGTGAATCTACCACACATTTCCTAGAGTTGCCACTATTTAGAGTGACTAACATTTTTTTGTTTGTGTGTGTGTGTGTTTGTTCAGCTGGGCCGTATTGTGAACAGTGTAGAGGCTCCTACGGCGGTACTGGGCAGCGAGGTCATCATGAGGAGGGTTATCCAGTGTATCACAGATGAAAAGATCTTGGTTGCTAAAGAGGTATAAACTTGTTATCTGTATTCAAAAAACATCAACAAAAAAGATTGATATTGGCTTTTCATTTAACAGGTGAGATCAGGTGCTGTAAACCCTTATTTTAAACTGGCTGTGGAGTTTTCTTGTTGGATTGTGTTACCCTGAGTGCTAAAGCTGTTTTGTTGTAGGCCATTTCCACCTTGGTTAAAATGTGTCAGTGTAAAGCTGGACTGGATGCTCTCTTCAGCACCCACCTTGGAGAACTCAAGAATGTCATGGCAACCAGTGACGTCATCAGATACCGAGTGTATGAGGTCTGCGTGACTCACTTGTCATCCGCTTTCGTCACCTTGCCTGCTTACGTTCTTTTGGATCTGATTTCTTCCTCCTCATTGTTTCCTCCCTCTAGCTGGTGGTGGACGTGTCCTCAGTGTCGCCTGTGTCTTTGGGTTACTGTGCCAATAGCAACTTAATCTCACAACTGCTGCAGGAGCTGACGGGGGATGACATACTGGTCAGGTAACACAGACAGACAGTTTTCAGTAGGGCTTCCACCCCCCCCACACAGACACACACACACACACACACACACACACACACACACACACACACACACACACACACAACTCAGGTACATCCCTGATTCCAAAAAAATGCATGCAAGTGGTTAATGTCTTCTTTTTACATGAAAAAAAAAGAAATTCATGCAATATATAATCTGTCCTTCAGGGCTACTGCCATAGAGATGGTGACCTGCCTGGCAGAGAGTCAGCATGGACGTCAGCATCTGGCCCAGCAGGGTATAATGGACCAAATCTCCAACATGATAGTTGGTGCTGAATCTGATCCCTTCAGCAGTTTATATTTGCCAGGTATGAATATTGTGTGTGTTTTTCATGTCCTGATTGGATTGTATGTAACATGTTTTTGGATGAGGACAAGGCGCATATTTTGCCTTTCTTTTTTATGTGTATTATTTGAGATGACCGTAAAGCTCTACTCTACATCCTTGATCTCCTTGAACTCAAATGTTGCACTACTGTGGCTGACCATCCCTGCCCATATTCTGCACAATCAACAATTAGCTGCAATGTCACATAAAATAAGTCTGCATTCATCTGAATTCACGTACCAATTTAGTATAAGGTAATCTGTCTATTTAATATAAAGTACAACGCTATCATGCTTGTATATGAGTTGTAATGTATTAAAATTGCAGTCCATTGGATGTTAGTATGGAACCTCCTGCCACTTGTTTTACAGCCACAAACGTTAATTGAAGGATAACTTTATTCAATTGTGTTTTTAAGCATAAGGTCAAATGTTAGTTTATAGAGTACATGTTTACACATTTATGGTGTGTGTGTGTGCGCGCACAGGCCTGGTGAAGTTCTTTGGAAAACTGGCTCTAATGGACAGTCCACAGCATGTGTGTGAGTGTTTCCCTGCCTTCTTGAAGACCGTATCCGACATGGTCTTGGGTTCGGACGACACCCACATCACCGTGGCTCTTGACACACTGGGTGCACTGGGCAGCACTGTGGAGGGAAAACAGGTCCTGCACAAAACAGGTTTGTCTACATGTTTTCCAGTTAATATTAGAAAACCTTCATGTTCGTAAATATGGGGGTATTAAGTTTGGAATCAAACACTTATTTCCAAAACGTAGTTTTAGTATTTTATTTATTTATTTTACTGAAATTAAATGGTAGCTTTTAGCTTTACAATCTTGTATCAAAAATGTATCATATATGTGTGAGTTATACATTTGTGTTTTTATTTGTACTAATGCAAGGCTTTTCAAATGCTTGGAAAAACCTACTTCTACATACTTTAGACACTTCATATGGAATGTGAAAGTGACTTGTTGTCATATGTGACAGCACAGCACCCAGTGCTCACAGTGAAATGTGTCCTCTGCTTTTAATCATCACCCTGAGTGAGCAGTGGGCAGCCATGACAGGCCCCCCGGGGAGCAGTGTGTGGGGACGGTGCTTTCCTCAGTGGCACCTTGACGGTTCGGCATTCGAACCGGCAACCTTCCAATTATGGATCCACTTCCTTACACTCTAGGCCCTTGTGTGTGTCCCTTTCCTCTCATGTATCTTTCTGTAGGTGGGAGGTTTAACGCAGTTTTGAAGAAGATGAGTCAGCTGGTTCGAGACGGGCCGACTGAGCTCCGTGTTCGCTGTCTGGACGCCATTGCCCAGCTGCTAACCCTGCCAGTAAGTATACTTCCTGCTTCTCCAATAGGAAATGTGACAACACTGTGCCAAGTTCAAAATATCCTGACCTCTGTTGAGATGAGGATGGTCAATTGTCTTTAATTTTTATAAATTCGGCAAAAGTAACGGGCTACCTCTCAAATAAGAAAGCAGCACTCTCTCGTGTATCGTTGTTCAGCCATGTAGTCTGATTCAACAACAACGTTTATTTCTTATATTGCCCATAATCACATACAGTATGTCTCAATGGGCTTTGACAGGCCCTACAGTTGACCCTTCTGCACACAAAAAAAAAAACTCTAGGAGAGAGGAAGAAATGTTGGGAAGGAGTGATACAGGGAGTGACCCCCTTCCGGGGTAGAGTGAGCCTGCAATTGGTGTCAGTGCAGGGTTGGTGATGATTTGTCCAATAAGAGAAAAAGTCCTGCAGTTGTAGAGGTGGAAAAGTCCAAAATGCAGTAAAGAGCAATAGAGCATCTGTCCATGTTCGGAGGTACTGGACAGTGCAGAGTAGTTTTAGATTCCCGTCTGACTTTTTCTTCCTTGTAATTGAGCACAGCAAAAACCTGCAAACCATGAAACCATGTCCTTATAGGTGGAAGACCAGACAGAAGACCTGTGTGTATTGTTGGAGTCGTGGTTCTGCTCTCTGAGTTCTGAGCCCATGGAGATGTTCCGTAACATCACCACACAGCCCTTTCCTGAGCTGCACTGTGGAGCCCTGCGTATCTTTTCGGTGAGTGACTTGGGAAGTTCATTGTACACATGTACATCTAAGTAAGGTATTTTATGCTATATAAAAAATAAACCAGTGGTGTTTTGAGGAGCCATGACTGCAGTACTTCAAATTAACCAGCAGAGGCGCCCTTGTTAAATACTTTCCTTGTTTGTGAGTTGGTGATGCAGTATCTAGCTTTCAACTGTATTTATTATTGGAATCAGACCAGTTTTATGTTTTCATTTGTTTCTCATGCTAAATTGTCTCAAACTTTAAAAGTTGAGATATGCCTTACAAAACATAACATGCCCTGTCTTGGAACATGCACGCGTTGCGGTACACAGGATTTATCATGACAGGCATAACGTAAGGTCAGCCGTCTCTGCTGAAGGTCTGACTGCTCCAAACTGGGATGAATAAATCCTTTTAAGGTTTTATGTCTTCTTGCTGTTGTCTGCCTTTGAGAACCTGTGTCACTACAATGGATGATATGCAGTGACACCGGTGTGTGTTGTGATTTCTGTGTATTTTAGGCCATTGCCACTCAGGCCTGGGGACAGAAGTTGATGCTTAGGACGCCGGGGTTTGTGGAATGGACTGTGGACCGATCCTCAGGAACAACCAAAGAAGCGAAAGATGCCAAATTTGAGCTGGTGGGCGCTCTGGCGAGTTCTCCCACCATAGTAGAAAACCTTGGCTCCCAGAATGCATTGCGTCTGAGATCGTACTTGAAAGAGGGCCCATACTATGTGAATGCAGTGGCTTTGGTCTCCACAGAGGGAGGTGACTAAGGCATTAACACTTGTTTTGTAATTGTGCATAATAAAAATATCAGTGTGTATGTGTTAATTGTGTGCAGATTTATTTCCCGTTCTTTATTTGTTTTGCTGCTTGTGGTGATGCTAGTTCTAGTGAAATTAGGAAAAAGCAGGAAGTGTCCAACATTTTGTCCCAGCGCCAACCAGGTGATGACATTGAGATTGTCATGTAACACACCTATTACGAAAAAGCAGGAGAGGGGATATGTGATGATGAAAATGCACTCAAAAGTTCATTTGCAAAACAAAAGGAGAAAAAAAGTTGAATATCAGCATTTATTATAGTTCAGTATATTTCTTTCAAACGTATCTTATTAAATAATCCTCCGTGCAGCAGTTATAACTTGGGAGAATTTGGGCCTTCCATATGTCACTTTGTTTAGGAAATTCTAATAATCAGTAATGCTTTAAAGTGACAACCTTGCATTAGTGAACACAGCATTTCACTTGAACTCGAGGCTAATTGCTGCTGTTTTTTTGCAAAAACCTATTATTGTTTTTACAAATGCAACATAAAAAACATGTAACATACAATAAAGACACTAGAAGATAAAGACTATAAATAGTTAATGAATAAAACACAACAAACACACATCCCTCCCATTGGTATCAGTTAACACAAATGCAGATTATTTTTTTTATATACTCAGATAAACTGTTTCTGTATTTTTTTCCCAATGTTTTCTCTTATTATATCCATGCTGGTCAGGGTACAACCCAAGTAGAAAATAAGTGGATCCAATGGGACTGGTTTAGAGATCATCTTCTCCATCACAACACAACAACATTTTTATACTCTCAGACACAATGAAACAGGGCTCCTTTCAACATACACTTATTGCAAATATCAGGAATATTTTTGTATTTGTAGTAAACAAAAATTTCAATGTATTGTTTGTTTATTGACTTTAATACATACAGTTTCCCAGTCTTCTTTAGAAATTTCAGGTTTTAAATATACCCTCCATGCATCCAATTTATAGAATGAATTTTGTTTTGATAGCGATACTAGCTATCTAGACTAGTGGTCTGAAAATATTCCTTTTCTTAAATGATCCTTGAACGTAACTCGTGTTTGCTGGGGTTTTCCACGCATGCCTGAAGGTACTTATAGAAATGTTTATTGTTAAGGCCTCTACATTTATACAGATATTCCATTAATTCATTTCCAGCTACCACAATAATTTGCAACATTAATGATGTATGGTTAGCTGACTTAACCTTTGAACCCTGATGTATGTTGTATAGGCTATTATGTTATAATTTACATTTACAGCATTTATTAGACGCCCTTATCCAGAGCGACCTACAATCAGTAGTTACAGGGACAGTCCCCCCCTGGAGCAATTTAGGGTTTAGTGTCTTGCTCAGGAACACAATGGTAGAAAGCGAGATTTGAACCTGGGTCTTCTGGTTCATAGGCGATTGTGTTACCCACAAGGCTACTACCACCCGTAGCTGACCATTCAAATAGTAAATGAATTTGCACCAAAACCTTTTGTTCTTGCAAATTTGTTCACACAATTCAGGCCACTGATTGACTACATTAAGGTTAGTCAGAAAGATTCATGAATCAGAATCAGGTCAGAATCTTTCTGACCTGAAAATGCCTTCATTATTGATTTAAGTTATACTGATTTTATTTACAGCTCTCTGGATGGGACAGTTAATGATTAATTCTTTTTTGGGCTATTTTGGATAAAGATTAATCTGGTTTAGGGTTCAGTCTGACAGCTGCACTTGTGCTGTCTACTAAGCAAGATGGGCTGGGGTCTGTGGACCATTCTTATTTATTCTGTGGTTCTGGCGTCTGCTGAAGGTATGTATTATATAAACTGAATGTAGATTATAAATTTTATATATTTTTGGGAAACGCTGGTGAAAATACTAAAAAAGTAGAAAACAAAAGTTTCATCGCAATTCAAAGTATTTACTGTCATGCCACGGGTGAAGGAGGAGGCAGAGGCGCACATGTTGAAATAAGTGCCTTCTTTAACATGGTCTAAAACACATTATTATTGAAATAAAACTTTAATTGACAGACACAGAGTGAGTATTAATTATCACATTTTTCTCTTTGATCGATTCTGACTTTGTCTCTCTGCAGATAGTGTGAGGTTGGTGAATGGTACCAATCGCTGTTCTGGGAGAGTGGAGGTGTTTTATAAGGGACAGTGGGGCAGACTGTGTGCTGGCAGGTGGGACATGCGTCCTGCCACAGTCCTGTGTCAAGAGCTGGGTTGTGGTGCGGCCGTAGCAGTGACGAGAAACGATGAGTTCGGAAGGGGCTCTGGCCCGGTTCTGATTAGTGATTTATCATGCACCGGTGCAGAATCCCAGCTGAAGGACTGCAGGTATGTTCGAGGCCAGGAACGAGGCTGCAGCTCTCCAGATGCTGGTATTATATGCTCAGGTATGCACAACGCCTCCTTCTATTTAGCATTTAGTTCATTAAAACTACATTCAACATAACCACATCCCATATACTATACACAACGGAATTTATCGCCACTTTAATACCGCCACCTGTATTAAAAAAAAATTTAACTAGATTACACAGAAGGACATTTAATTCCTAATTTAGGATATGAAATTAATTTTTACTTTGTGACTTTATTTACTAATAATCTCAGAATCTCTGGCATAGCACAAGAAGCATTACATTAATCGTTAAATACAATAATATTTAATTACAAAAATGTCTTCATTCAAAAACATAAAGAACATAAATAATACACCTAGAATGTATGTAGATGTGGGAATTTTGGAGCTCAGTAACCAGGGAATAAACTGCAGCTATTTTGGAATCATTTCAGGGGTCAGACTAGTGGGCCCGGGTGCCTGTTCTGGGAGAGTGGAGGTGCTTCGTGGGAAGACCTGGGGCTCAGTGTGTGAAGCTGCCTTTGACCAACAGGATGCAGAGGTTGCGTGTCGGGAGCTTGGCTGCGGGGCTCTGGTAGAGGTGCTGGGATCAGCCACTTTTGGTCATGGGGAGGGACAGGTGTGGTCAGAAGAGATTCAGTGCCGAGGCCACGAGTCTCAGATTCACTTCTGTCCAACATCGCCTGAACCGAAACACGACTGCCCCCATGAGAAGACCGTGGGACTGGTGTGTGGAGGTGCGATAAAATTCAGCATTCGTGTATTGTAAGACAGCGGTGTGTTAAAAATGTTCATTCTCTCTTTTTTCAAGATAAAATGAGGTTGGTGAACGGTACGCACCGCTGTTCCGGGAGGCTGGAGGTTAATCAGGACGGAGAGTGGGGCACAGTGTGTGGCGATTACTGGTGGGACATGCATGACGCCTCGGTGGTGTGCAGGGAGCAGGGCTGCGGGGAGCCGGTGGATGCAGTGGAACATGCTAGTTTTGGTCAGGGATCAGGGCCGATTTTGATGCACGAAGTGCACTGTTGGGGAACAGAGTCCAGACTGAAGAACTGCATGTCACAAGATAATGCCCGGTTTTTCTGCGGGCATGATAAAGACGCCGGTGTCATCTGCTCAGGTCAGTTGAAGAAAATCTTTATACATAGTATGAAACAAATGCATCAAATATGACCATTTTACATGCATTTACATGCCTTTTTATGCATTTGTCTTGTACATACTTCAGGTGTCAGACTGGTGGGACCTACTTCCTGTTCTGGCAGAGTAGAAGTGCTTCGTGGGAACTACTGGGAATCAGTGTGTGATGCTGCCTTTGACCTGAAAGATGCTGAGGTTGTGTGTCGGGAGATGAGCTGTGGTGCTCCTGTAGAGGTGTTGGGAGGAACTGCTTTTGGTGAGGCTGAGGGACCAATCTGGACTGAGGAGATTCAGTGCAAAGGCAACGAGTCTCAGATACACTTCTGTCCAGTATCATCTGCACAGAAGCAAACCTGTTCTCATAAGAACGATGTAGGACTTGTGTGTGCAGGTAGGTTCTATTTAAGGTCTTGTAACACCATGTTTCTGTTGCGATTTCACCTTCCAAAACACAAAACCTTCCGGTTTGCAGATGGTTTGAGGCTGGTGAATGGTAGCAATCACTGCTCAGGCAGGGTGGAGATGTTTCATAAAGGGCAATGGGGCACAGTGTGTGGAGATTACTGGTGGAACATCCCTGCGGCTGAGGTCGTGTGCAGAGAACTGGGCTGTGGATACCCTTCAGAAGCTCCGAAAGACGGAAGATTTGGAGAGGGAACAGGACCGATCTGGACCAATGAGGTTTATTGCAGTGGTTCAGAGTCTAGACTGAGGAACTGCAAATCAAGAACTGTGGCTGAAACCCAGTGTACACATCATCAGGATGCTGGAGTCATTTGCACAGGTACCAGAATGAATGCTGCAGACAAATGGGTCCTATGTTTTCTTATCCTAGGTCCTACCTATAGCATCATTCATTCATTGTAATCATCAGGAGGCCAGACTGTCTGATAATAAAAAAAATCCTCCAAAAGCCCCAACCTGTGAATTGAGACATACTCTGCATAAAATGAGAGCACATGGCACTAGGATGTCATAAAGCGTGCTTTGGTAGTTAATACATTTCAAATAAAATTGACTTTGTAATATTTAAACCAATGTCAGAAATCTTTTCAGCCTTACAGTAAGTTTTTCATTCTTTTGATTCAACAAAAAACATATTTGTATTCTCCTCCTCAATAGAAAATAATGTAATAAAAAACCTGGATTTACTTTGTAGGCAATAATTGTAAACGCAAAATTAAAAAAAAAAATCAATGCTAAACATGTGTTGACAGAATCAATTTTTTCTTTAGGAGTCAGGCTGGTGGGCCCATCACCTTGTTCTGGGAGAGTAGAGGTGCTTTATGGGAAGTCCTGGCAAACAGTATGTGATGCTGCCTTTGACCAGCAAGATGCAGAGGTTGTGTGTCGCGAGCTAGACTGCGGGACTCCTGTCAAGATGCTGGGAGCTGCTGCATACGGGAAAGGCAGCGGAAAAGTCTTGACCGAAGAGTTCCAGTGTAAAGGAAATGAAACACAAATTCAGTTCTGCCCAAAATCCTCTAAACAGAAAGACACCTGCTCACATGACAGCGACGTGGGACTGCTTTGTAGTGGTAAGGTTAATAGCAAAAGAATTTTTCTAATTAACTGATGTCACTTGTTGAAAATCTTACTTACAACTATACAAAATATTCTGACTATTCTACTGTACATACTTTAAAACAGTCACGTAATGTAATTATTCCTGAAACGAATTAACCTGAAACATCTCTCTAACATCACTCTAGGTGATATTAGAGAAAGCGTGAGGCTGGTGAACGGTACCAGTGGCTGCTCTGGAAGAGTGGAATTCTATCACGAAGGACAGTGGGGTACAGTGTGTTCGAATTTCCCTTGGGACATGCATGCAGCTAGGGTGGTGTGTAAAGAACTAGGCTGTGGAGATCCTGTGGAAGTCCTGAGAAGTGCAGAGTTTGGCCAGGGATCAGGTATGGTGTTTAGTGCCAGCTGTTTAGTAGAAAATGTACACAATTCATGAACAGTCCCACTTAGGTCTTTGTTTTTATTTTCATACAGAATATAGGTTTTAGGATGAAACATTTCACTCTATAACATGCATTGACTCTATAACCAGGGCCTATCTGGATGAGCGAGGTGAGCTGCTGGGGCACAGAGTCCAGGCTAAGGCACTGCAGATCACGAACCGGACATGTACACACGTGCAATCATTCCGATGATGCTGGAGTTGTCTGCTCTGGTAGGAATATCAATTGTAAAGTAAAGCAGATAATGTAGTCTCATAGCATTTCCCCCCATTCATAGTATTTTTCCATTAATACAGGGAAGGAAAACACACCCTGATTTACACAGTATATAATAATACTGTTGACAAACACTGAGGACACGTGAGATCGTCCAGTCAAAAAATCACTTTACATGTGAAAATATGATTATTAAAAATGTTCGTCCATCATCTCTGTGTGTCTTCTCTGTGTGGCTTGTTCTTTAAAGAGTGCTCCATTAACTTGGAGTTCCATCAGTTTTTGTAAGCCTTTATAATCATGATTAATCAATAAACACCAATAAAGATTTTGTCATTTACCCTTGATACAACAGTAGCGCCTCTAACGTCTAGTCATGCTTAGAAGAATTAACTCCACCTTTCAATTCAACAGGCACCAAATGAGTCTCATTTTTTCTGTCTTTTTATTGACTAAATGCATGCATAAATGCAGACTATGCAAACCATTACAGTGTGAAGGCTGCTGAAAGTGAAATGGATTGTTTGCATTGTAACATCTCACCCAAATCAATTTTATGGTCTGCAGACCTCTTTGGACCTGCCCTATTTTTTTCTTCCTTTAGTTCTGGGAACAGACCTTATGCTATGTTAGTGCCCATTAGTAAGAAACCAGCTTTTCTTGAGAGCTTCGGGGTCAGTTTATTCTTCTCCCATGCCTTCCCCCCTCTGCTCTGGGCAGGTACCTGAGCTTCTTGAATCTCCTCCTGATGTCCTACATGATTGCAGCCTTGAGCCTACATAGGCAGGTATATCAATAGCAATACTGCAGCAAGGCATGAACCATTCAATGAATTGGTAGCCCATTATTAAAGGAATCTCAAAGGGATGTTCCATTAGTGCTAAGGCCATGCACATGCTGAGTCATGCCAGGCCAATAACCCTCTGCCCATGATGCTTGCAACACCTCAGTTCTTAGTTAATGTGATTAGAAGTAGTAATTACCTCAATTCAGGTTATTAAGACAAACTGAACAAGCAAACATATATTACAGACACCAGGCTACTATAGTTGACCTCTACCTGGCATCCACTGCAAAAATGTGCACAGGTCAGGACTGGAGACACAAGACAGGATGAAACCAGGGCTCTGCAGGAGAGATTTTGAGTCAAACTCAGGACAGATGTGATCATAGGCCAATGTCCTTAATTTGAACATCTAACCTGTTTCTGACCTTTGTTACAACACCCCACAGTATTTGCAGTGTATCTTGCCATGTCAATGTTTATACGTAGGTGGGGTAAAGGGTTAAAGTCTTTTAAACCAGGTAAATATGCATATTACATACACATTGTATGGTAGATTTTAAACTATATATTCTGGAAGCAATTACCACAATTCCATTTACTGCTTTAAATTAATTTGGTTAAAGATAGACCGGAAATATTAAAACAATTTTTCTTTACATAATAATAATTTCTCATAGTTAGTTTCACTCTCTCAATCTAAACCCTGTTTTTTATTTACAGTACACAAAAGAGGCTTGGTTTATAATTTTGGAGTGTAAGGCATTGAGGCTATGTAACTGATTTCCTAATACCTTGAAATATTTGCTTAGCCTGTTGCACACAGCACAATATGTCCAAAAATCTGTCTCAACGAGGCGTCCATACTGTGCTGTTCCTTTAATTCTACTCTTAGGTACTCTTAGGTTCTTGCCAAATTAGATTCGGTTTAAATTGCAACTGTGTTTGTAACATAACGTGGAACTCCAAGTTTATATGTAATTTCATACAAAGTTTATACAAGTTTATACAAATGCAGATTTTTCAGATTTTTTCACTGACAGAAGGGTGGTGGATTTCCCGTCTTCGAGGAGATGGACCATTTCTTGGAAGACGAGTGTGGATGTTTTTTTTTTTGCACACCCGCAAAAGAGGAATACATTTTCATCAATTCCACAGCCAATTATTACCAGAACTGCTGCTAATAAAAATTCTATTAAAATGTGCAACTCTTGCACAACTCTCCCACACTTTGTCTCTCAGAACTCTGAGAAAATGTACACACTTACCCGACCTAAAATGCCTAAACATAACATTTAAAGTGGCCATCTGGGCAGTTCCACAGGCACACAGAAGTTGTTTGAGTATTTAGAATTCTGCTTCAGTGTGCATTTCTGGCAGGGTTCAACACACCTCGACCTCACTGGCTGCTTTGCTATATTGGATCAGCTTGGCCAGCACCCCCCACCGAGGCTTCATTGAGCTCAGGGTAATCCCATTTTACTTCTGTGGGATTAGGTCATATTAACCTCTTAACGTCACAATACAAAGCACTGATCAGATTACCGTGCGATCAAACCCGACCTCCAACGTAGTGAGTGGAATGTGTCTGTATGACAGAGAGAATAACACAACATAAGGCCTGCAACACACAACACCACTCACAGTTTAGATACAGATTATATTTTAATATAATCCTAACAGTAGTGCAAACAAATCAAACCACAAATGTATGACAGATTTATCTTGTGATATTCGAGCAGGCCCCATTTTCAGGTGAGTAAGTATGCAGGTCTGATGAACTGTGGATGGCTCTTAGGAAACACTGCATGCTGCTGATGGGCTTCCTGAAACCTATAAATCTATTATTGTGTCTCAGTGTTTTAACTTCTTTCATCCATTTGAATTCCTTTGTTCTTGACCCCAGTGGAATGTAGACAGAGAAGAACCGGGGAGGAATTAGAGGAAACTTCTGTGTGTGTGTGTGTGTGTGTGTGTGTAGTGGATGAATTACCAGAATGAAAGATGATGGGGTGACGTGGGAGATACCGGCGAGTAAGACCTGGTTTTACATGTGTGTATTTGCTATTTAAATCATAATTGCAAAGTTTCTTTTTCAGTTAAAGTGGGGACATACCAAATAACCAACAGAGCTAAATTATTTGCCACTGGTTACATTTTCACAATTACCTAGTTATGCCCTTGCAAAGGAAAAACTGTATCTAAAGATGCCTGTTTAGTATATAGCGATTATTACAGACCACAGCGATTATTACAGACCATTATTACAGCGATTATTACAGACCATTTGTTTAACTTTTTTAACGTTTTTAATTAACTGTCATCCTTGTCATGTCCATTTCTATGTGTTAATTGTTCAAAAACCCAGTAATTGGGAAATGCTGCCACCTAGGAGCAAAGCTTTTATGTGACGTCACAGCTGACAAGCCAAACCACACTTACATGATATGATGAAGACAGAAGCAGGGTGAAAACTGACAGAAAACTGACAAACACCTGCTTGTGTATATTGTGTGTATGTAGTGTCTGTTGTGTGTGTTAGGGAATGTATTGGTGTGCATATGTGTGTGAAAAAGAGAATGGGATGATGTATATAATAGCTGTGATCTGTTTATTGTTAAAATCGATTTTAGTCATCCAAGATGTGACCCCCACACAGCTGTAGACCACACACACACACACACACACACACACACACACACACACACACACGCAGCCTTACTTTTGATGGCATATGTAACGAATTCCCTGAATGATGTTCCACATCTGTAGTCTGTTCATAGATTTTCAAAAAAATGACTTAGTTGATTCGGTATATCAGCATTATTTGCATGCTTGCAAAAATTATCGCCACACAAAGATCCACCTAACCACCCCCTAATCACACAGAACCACGCTCACACTCAAAATGTTCACTTCTTTATTATTATAAAATATTGGTAGTCTTGACCTTTCATTTAAGATTCAAGTCAGTAAAGTTTCAGAGTGTGTCAAGCTCTCTGAAGGGTGAGGGTGTGTGTGTGTGTGTTTGTGGGAGGTGGGATGTAGATGTCACCTGACATTCTCAAGGCTTCTCCCACACACGGCTGAGCAACACACAAAATGACACACAAGAGTATTTTTCTTCCATGTTTCTAAATTTACCACTTTCACCGGACGTGAGCTCATTATCAACATCCCCAGTCTGCCTCAGCCTTCCTCTGTGGACAGGAAAGAGACGGGCAGCACGCATGACACCTGACCTCTGTGTTCTGAAGCCTGATCCAGTCAGGAGGGATGTCCTTGGTTTGTGTGTTGGTGTGTGAAGCTGCTCCACAGTAACCAGGCGCGCAGCAACATTCCAAATCTGGTCACTGGCTACAAGGATGGCCAAAGAAAAGAGCAGAGATTGAAGCAAAAAATGAAAAGTAATCCAAAACGTGTACACAAAAACTAAGCAAAAACAATACATTTATATAACATATAGTACATTGCATCTGTTTGGCCAGCTGGTAGAAAACTACTAATTTAATTAAATTTTTTTTTCAAATAATCATTTGAACCCGGCTAAATAACATATTCCTGTATGGTACGGTAAAGTAAATGCGTTAGTAAAGAAAATAAGGCAAAGACCACATTTTACTCCAGTTCATCTGGAAGCCTTGCTTTTAAATTTGGACTTGAGTAAAAGAACAAAAGTATTTGCCTTCAAATATATAGAAGTGTTAAAAGTATTTTGATCAATTATGTCTCTAACATTCTATTGTTTTTCTTGTAATAAGACTCTTACTCAGGGTTAAGTGTCTTGCCCAGGGACACAATGACAATAAGCGAGATTTGAACCCGGGTGTTCTGGTTCATAGGCGAGTGTGTTAACCACTAGCACCCGGTACTCTTGCTACAACATTATCAATAATGAAGGCAATTAAAACAATTGAATGTGAAGGTGAAATAAAAAAACAAGGTGAAATAACAGGGTTTTAAAGTTTAAACTTTAAAAGACAAGGATTCCTTTAATAAATAGATAGAAAGATGGATAGATAGATACAGTGCTACCAGAAAGTATTCACACCCCTTTTATTTGCTGTGTAAGTACGTATTGAGCAAAACAAAACTAAAACTTGCTGTTAATTACGCCCTCCTCAAACTAGACTCAGATGAAAAAGCGAACTGAAAACCGTTGTGCCCCGCCCCCACTAGCCGCCAGTGGTCTCAGGAAGGGAATAAATCTGTCCTCACTTGCACACACTCTTTAACCCCAGACCTGCACCTCCAAACAATTCTGCTGCGGGTGAAGAGGAGCAGCATGCCCTGTGAACGAAGCGAATGTCAGCATATGTTAAAGCCGGCGCTGCTAGCCATCTCGTCAAACAACATAACCACAATTTCTGCTTTATTTTATTTAACCATGCATCTGGTCTGATGAAAGGAATATCTAACATGCGATTTCTTTATTAATAACAGAATAATGAAGGAAAATTTGGGGTGTCACTTTTTTAATGAGCACGAAATGTTTGTCACGTTAATTATGTCACACATACTCCTTCAACAAGGAATACCCAAATATTACTCACTCCAGGGTCTTTACAAAGGCAAAGCATGCAATTGCCTGGGGGGCCTGAGCTGAAAGGAGACCCTCAGTAATCAGTGATTCCTGTTATATATTTTAGTTGGAAAAAGATTATGGCGGAGTCCATCATCAGTGTACATACACCGCCTGTCCAAAAGAAAAAAAAACTAAGCAAATAGGGAAGAGCCACCATTGGATAATTCCTGCAAGGATGATAATGTTGCTGTAATTTTAATTCTCATTTCTTAATCAACCATGTCAAAAGACACATCCTGCGGTCATGGAAAAGATGTTAATCGGTTTCAGAAGGGTCAAATTATTGCATGCATGCATCAAAGAAAACATTTAAAGAATTGCTGAAACTGCTTTAAATTGGGTTAAAAACTGGAAACCATGATCTTCATGGAAAATGTGGTCGGAAAAAATGCAACTCAAGAGATTGGGACTAAACTGCTGTGAAACCTTATGAAAACCACTGATCAGTGAGGCTAATCGGAAAAAAAGCTTTAATTTACTAGAGAGCATAAAGATTGGACTGTGGAGTGATGGAAGAAGGTCATGTGGTCTGATAAGTCCTGATCTAGCCTGTGGCAGTGTCTTCACTGGCACTACAAAATGATGAACTAAAAATTAAGAACTTTCTGTGAATTATCTTGTTCATCACATTAATTAACATCATAACAGAAAGACATACTGATACAATGAAATATCAATTTTTTTTGTTTTATGCAATTATTTTACTGCTAACTGAAAAAAATAAATTAAGATTTTCAAGATCATAGTAATCTGTCTAACATACTGCAAGACTCTTTTTTTTACAGCCTAAGAATACATCCACTGATCTCTTCAGTCATGTTATCTAACTGGACCTTGTTGGCTTGAAACATCTCTGAGTCAGGACTGACCAAGTGTGTGATCGGTCAATTATTTTTCCACTCTCCGATTGTAGAGAATTCCGAGAGTCCTCAAATGCGCAGCAACATTTTTTGAAGGAGACTAAACGGTAACATGAATTTCACCGATTTCTTTGAACTTCTTAGAAGTTCATCTTCTGAGGTGGAATGAAGGCACAACATACATCAGCATTCCTCTAATGAAAGTCTTATAAACAAGCAGGTCTCTGTCTGTGACTGTCTCTAAAATGTTTATTTTCCCATCGCTTGTCTTACACTGTCTTAATCTTACGGTTGGCATAATGTTCAAGCTTACTTTGTGTAATGTGACTGCTGTGTGGGTCTGTAAGGGAAGGTATTTGGTAGAAGATGAGCGTTAGGGGGTGTACGAGACTGTGGATGAGCAGAAGACGGGGAGCAGGCAAGCCGACAGAGAGGTGACCTCAAAATAATCAAGCCAAAAAAGAAACAAGACAGGGGGGCAGACAAATAAACAGCAGGGTCTACAGGTGTGGCCGAGACACACACACACACACACACCTGACCAAACTCTTCCACCAACGAGACCATAAACCCCCAACTGTTAAAATCACCACAGCACTGCCATAAAATAACCATAAATGCAGCTATGGGTTCCCTTTCTCGCACACATGGCCAGAGTTTATTTACCTTTAACTTTAATAATCAAATTTAAAATCCAACTAGTGAAGCTTTTGTGACCTAGCTTTAGATACAGAATGTGTGTGTGTGTGTGTGCGTGAGAGAAAGAGTGTGAGAGGGACATGCTCTTCTTTTGCTGCTCTTTTTTCAGAGAGCAGCAATAAAATCTTGTCTTTTCTGACGTGCTAGCAGATCCTTTCTGGTTCACACCACGCAAATCACGGGAACAGTGTCGGAGACAGATCAGGTCATTCACTGGTATTCTATAGGGGACTTCACTGTAAACATTTCTACATGTATGAGAAGAACCATAAGAAGGGCATAAAAACAGTAAAAAAAATAATAACCAAATGAAAATGAACAAATTTTGACAGAAAAAAAACACTTGTTCTGCAAATAGATAGAAAACCCCAATAAAATTACGCCAAATGGTTCCCCTCAAGAGCTGATTACATGGCAAAAATATAGAAAGTAATAAATAATAAAATGTGAAAGATTTGGGTATCATCAATATTATAATAATGTATGATATGTTTTACTACAATATAACTTAACCTTTCATAAGGTCTGTTCAACTGACCAGTGAAGCCAGAAAAATAAAAACAGGCATGATGAACATAAAAGCAAAATAACATAAAGTATTAAACACCACAGAAGCTGAGAACAAGACGGTTAAGATCTAAGAGGAGGTGATGAGAGTAGTGGGTTCGCTCCAAGGAGCCAAAATTTCTAGCATCAGCATTTCACTTACTTCTCCAACGTTGCATATCTGTCCTCAGCATTAATAAGCTTTAGGGGTTTTAGAAAATATCGATACTGCAATATGTCCCTATATTTTCCATAATGATATTGTATCAATACAGGGACATCAAATATCGATATTTTTGTAGACAAATTTAGTCCAACGGGTGGTGCTGTCAAGCGTTTTCTTTAGTGAGGTCAGCAGAGATGCAGCCTCCACTCCTGTAGATGGCGCTGTACAGCATGGTACTTTGAATTACTGGCATTGCAGCCAGAGTGAAATTGCAAAACATGACAGACAGATTTCCATTTTTAGTTTAGTGAACTGTACAATATTGTAATATGTACAGCATCACAATATATCATGATGTAATTGTATCGTGACCCATGTATCGTGATAGATTCCACACACCCCTAATGAGTTTAATTTCCAATTGGGGATACTTCTGTTGTGTGGAACTTGCGTTGTGTTGACCCTAGTGGGCCACCGTACAAATCCTACTTCTGATCTCCCAATAGGTTGGCATGTTCATTTATCGATTGATTGATTACAATTTTCACATTTTTGTTTAATAAAATGTGCAGAAACACTGCCCACCCTTGGGGAACTTGATGTGTGGGGCTGTTGAGTACACCCAACCTGAACAAACAGTGATAAAACAGGGCCGGCACAGTAAAGGCGCGACCCACACGCCACGGCCATCTATAAGCTTGTACGAGAGTGCGATTCTCTGGAGAAAGTGGGAAAACAGCTGAGCAGAGATTTACTGAACTGCAAACACACACATCCAAATTATCATGTGAAAGCCAGGAGAGTCTCATATGTTCTCTCAAACACACACACACACACACACACACACGCAACATCAATACAGCATCATTCACAAATGTATGGTGTCAAAGTAATTCTGATTGCGCCTACACAAATGAGCTATGTTAAACAATAATAAGAAAGACTATTGGCAGCTACAGCTATGTGTGATGTCAACATGTGACTTGCAAAGACTTTCATGTGGAAAGTCAGAAAGGTCAGAGGTCACATCAGGTTCAGATTGGCCAAAGTGTTTTAACATTAATGAGGATAGGGCACATTTTAGCTGCTAAGGAAAAACATTTGTCTCTGTGTATGTTTCTCTGCATTTTTGTTCATAATTTAGAAACGTGATATAGATATCTGACACTAAACTTGAAAAACTTGAAATATAACACTGGCAGTTAACATTACTAATAGTCAGACCTGATTCATTCATCCATTCATCCGTCCATCATCTCTTGTCTACTGCGTCGCTCTTTTCAGGAACCCTGAATCTTGACCTGCTCGACTGGCCAGTGCTACGCTGTTTTTGTTACGTGGTCTGAAGGTGATGACAGGATTCGCACACACACAGGGTTAGTCCAAACTATGTAGAAAAAGCGTTCCTGCAGCAGTGTGTGTGTGTGTGTTGTGTGTTTTGCTTTAATAAAAAGTGGTAAATTACACTCTCACACATGTTTTTCTGACTTTGGAATCCACCGTTCTGAGGTCATGTAAGTGTTGTGTCCTCCAGTGAAGAACTCCCAGTAGTTTCACAGATCGGCATTGGAGTGTGTGGCTTCTATTTGTATCAGGGATTTAAAATGGTTTGGAGAAGGAAAAAAATCTGAACAATTGGCAAAATTTGAATTTTGAATGAATGTAATAAAAAAATTATTTTAATTTAGTTTCCAACCGTAGATACTAAAATATATTGTTATTTATGAATCCATTTAACATTTCATATATTATTGATGACAAAATCACTAGGAAGTGATACACTTGTCCATGTCTCACGGCATTCTGAAAAAGATTTTGCGCCAACATTTTCCTGTCACCGCACGTCACTGCATATTTCAATGAAGTAGTGGGATAGATAATCAATCAAACATCATCTATCCTGTTTATTATTTTATCCTTAGCCCCATATTATAAAACTTCTGAAACACTGAGAAATGTCCTTCTTAGAAGTCTCACTTTTCTAGACTCTGCCCAACTTCAAATGGGACAGCGGTGGCCTAGTGGCCCCGTAATCAGGAGGTTGCCGGTTTGAATCCCCGAGGTGCCACTGAGCAAAGCAGTTCTTGGTTTTATGTACTTATGTAACTGCTGAGGATGCATTATTTGACCTGTTTTACCAAGTCAGATGCTTAGCACATAGGTGCCAGATCATAAAACAGTCCCCTATAATCAAGCAAACGCAAAAACATAAGGAAACAACAAGGACAAAAAGTCCTGTTAAGTCAAGTAGAATTATCTAATTACATCTAATGGTGACAGATCATGGGTTTGTTTGGTTGTACATTATTACACATTTTATTTACGCATCAATAATAAATACGCAATGCTCATCTTGAAAACAAATGTGTGCGCTCACACGGCTGTGTAATGGTCATAAAAGGATTGATGACATGAACTAAATTTTCGGTGTGTAAGTGTTGTCAGCATTTTATGCTGTGGTATGTGGTTTGGTGTGTGTGTGTGTGTGTGTTGAGAGTCCAGGCCTTGGGATGAAGGATATCCTGTTTGGCTGGCATGGTTGGAAACCATGTCATCACTGACGTTCTGCGACAGAGGAGAGACGTTGTTATGAAAGTATTTTCTCGCCTCCATCTATAGAAAGGCTCATTGTGAAATTTTTGGAATCCACTAAATACCATCTTTACTGAGACGAGCTACTTGCCCCTCTAAAAAATTCCAGCAAAACACAGCGCTCAAACACAGTCGATGCCACAGAGAGATGAAGAGAGGGAGGGAGGGAGAACATTTGCTTTGAATTTAGCTGATTTTGGTGCTTATCTTGCTCAGATCTACCAGCCTACAGCCAATTCTGATGGCTTTTCTGGTTTTGAAAATTAATATGAAAAACAACAACTAATATGAAAAATATATATTTATATATGTACATATATATGTAAATGCGAATAAATGAGAGAGTGAAGGCATAGGCCACCCCTGGCACGGCTGTGGTAAACATACCTACACACATCCAGCCAGTAAACACATGATGCCTTGTGGGAATATTACCAGTCACCGATTTGTTTATCAGCGACCACAATGTTTACAATGTGCCCAACCCTCCGAGCCGCCCTTCTCTCTCCATCTCTCCATGCCACTTCTCTAATCTGATCCCAGACCTCTCCCCAAACTGTTCCTGCATGGTTAATAGCCTGATGAAATCTACTAACGTAATGCATATTTGTGTATATGATAAAAACCAGAAGGTTAAAATATTATTTCTAATTCTTTTATTCTTTAAGTTCCCTCCAGGGGTCCACAATCGATTCAAATCTGATACCATTTTCACAACATGATGTTAACTCAAGACTCATTTTGGACACTCGGTGTGAAATGTTCTAAAGTCATAAGAACCCCCTCCTCACACACGACCTTAACACACATACACACACCTTGTGACGCAGGCCCTCTTCCTGACCCTGCCGAGGTCTGATTGTTCAGATGGATACAACACGACAATCTCCCTTCAACAGACACTTCCTGCTTCCTGTTGAACAAGAGGTGCTGCTGCGCTCCCCTCCCTCTGCTCCCTGAGACTCCAAACTCAACAGGAGCCCTGCCCAAGAGAGCAGAAGAAAGCTACCATTTCCTCTCTTCTCACAGAAGCCCGTCCAGATTGCTGGTCCACCACAGAGTCCAATGACCCAACATACACCGCTCAGAGATGCAGACGTGACAGAAATAAACGTCAGGAGTGTGGTAGTCCTAAAAAGTATCCGGCAGCCAGAAATTGTGCAAACTGTCACCCTTTAAAAGGTGAGAAAGGTGTGTAATTTTCATCACTTCAACTGTGAGAGACAGAATGTAGAGAAAAAAATCCCGGAAATCTGAGCGGTGAACCAGAATGGCCAAAGCTCTCTTTACACCTATGGCCATTTCTAGCCACTGCAGGACCACAGACAGGCCGGGGAACTCGTATTAATGTTAAATAATCTCACAATAGGGCCCTTGAAGCCTATTCAACCTTTAATGTTTTGGCCTTCTGTTACCATACTGCCAGTTTTTTTATGTAAAAAAAAAAAACTTCAGACCACAATAAATCATTTCAAAACTTTTCCCACCTTTAATATGATCAATAACCTGTACAGTTCAGTTGAACTATGAGGTTAGGGGAAAACATTAAAATAAAAGAAGAAATGTACAATAAGCTGGTTGCAGAAGTGTGTAAACTGATATTTTATTGAAGCACCTTGATTATAAGATTTTTTGAAGTTGTCCTTTCTGCAGGAGGCATTTAGAGCTAAGTAACGATTGTACATTTTGTGCCACTCAATAAGACGTATTGTCTCTGCTGGAGACATCTCAGGATCACAGCTGCTACCAAACCAAACGTGAAGATAGATTATCAGAGCTTTGATTTGAGCAAAGTAGCAACTGTGACATTCCCTTCCCGTGCTACCTTCTATAGAGCGACGTGGAGACCTAGAACCTTGTTCATGGTGCCATGTCCAGTTGGAAAAATGTTCCTTCAGCCAACCAGACTACGAACCATCTCATTCCACAACATAGCCATGACTGAGTTGCTGCAGAGACTGCACCACCACCAGGAGAGAAGGTGTCTCCGGCCTGTCCTGCACCTACAGAGGAACCTACAGAGGAACCTACAGAGGAACCTACAGAGGTCGGGGAGTCATTTAGGAAAAAAGAGGTTTACTTTGGCCAGGGTGGCCACGGGTTTTTATCAGCGCCAAACACTCACAGGATGTCCGTTTAGGGATTGTCCATCCGATTCCCCGGCCTCACAGGAAGCGGCTGTTAAAAAGCGGCCAGGGCGCGCCTGCGGGCACCCCAGTCCCTCCCGGCCCCAGCACGGGCCACAGCCTCGCGTCCAGCGCCCGGGTCCGAGGAACAGGCTCGAACAAATGGCGGGCCAGAGGACGGCGCCGGCCGGGCGGGACGGGTCGCTTCGTAATGGCCGCAGCGGCGCGGGAAATCAGAGGAGTGGCACGTGACTTCACGATAAGGTGGTGAGTAACGGTTCTGTCCGGTTCGGTTCGGTTCTACTCTTTTCTGTTCTATTCTCTTCTACTCTTTTCTGTTCTGTCCGGTTCTAATCTTTTCTGTTCTACTCTGTCCGGTTCGGTTCGGTTTGGTTCTGTTGTACTCTTTTCTGTTCTGTTCTGTTCTAATCTTTTCTGTTCTGTTTTGTCCGGTTCGGTTCTGTTCTGTTGTACTCTTTTCTGTTCTTTTCTGTTCTAATCTTTTCTGTTCTACTCTGTCCGGTTCGGTTCGGTTCTACTCTTTTCTGTTCTATTCTCTTCTACTCTTTTCTGTTCTGTCCGGTTCTGTTTGGTTCTGTTCTGTTGTACTCTTTTCTGTTCTGTTGTAATCTTTTCTGTTCTACTCTGTCCGGTTCGGTTCGGTTCTGTTGTACTCTTTTCTGTTCTGTTCTGTTCTAATCTTTTCTGTTCTGTTTTGTCCGGTTCGGTTCTGTTCTGTTGTACTCTTTTCTGTTCTGTTTTGTCCGGTTCGGTTCTGTTCTGTTGTACTCTTTTCTGTTCTGTTCTGTTCTAATCTTTTCTGTTCTACTCTGTCCGGTTCGGTTCGGTTCGGTTCTGTTCTACTCTTTTCTGTTCTGTTCTGTTTTATTCTACTTTGTTCTGTTTTATTCTCTTCTACTCTTTTCTGTTCAACTCTGTTCTGTCCGGTTCGGTTCTGTTCTACTCTTTTCTGTTCTGTTCAATTCTACTCGTTTCTGTTCTATTCTGTTCTGTTCTGTTCTGTTCTGTTCTATTCTACTCTGTTCTGTTTTGTTCTGTTCTGCTCTTTTCTGTTCTGTTCTGTTCTGTGCTACTTTTTCTATTCTATTCTATTCTATTCTATTCTATTCTGTTCTATTAAGCCATTCAAATTTAAATTAAATGTTTGCAGTGCATGCTTTTAAAGATTGCTTTTGAACTAAGAAATTAATTATATCAGTCTCTATATTAAGTTGTTATTTTAATCATATTAATTAAGATATGCTGATTATTATTATGGCAGGTTATGCATGTCGATTTTGAACTACTTGAATAGTCCACTTTCACAAACGGCCTGTGGAAATAATAATAATAATATTAATTATTAGTCTTCGCTCATTTGACGTTCAGTATTAATCAGCATACGCGAGGCTGAATGTATAATTTATAATTTATTGACCACGCTGATTGATAACCGGTCTCTGTTATAAACGCCATGCGCCACAGGTGAGAGCAGAGTCCCTCGGGAGAGGAGGAGGAGGAGGTGGAGGAGGAGGAGGAGGAAGAGGACAGGAGGGAGGGGCTCGGGGTGCTGGAGTTACCACCATGCGCGCTTTGACACTTTTGGAACAGTGCGCGCTCGGCGGAATGGGAATATAAGAAGTCGGCGGGATCTGCGACTCCGCGGTGAGTCTCGACTTTGGTTTCCCCCCCGTGACCCACGCGGGGGAGATGCGCGAGTTGCGTGGGGCTGCTGAGCGTCATTCATTCCCCTCGCGTGGGCGTGAGAGTGGGAGAAAGGCACCTCTGTTGGCATCTGTGGTGTTAGCTACTTCGGGAACGTTGTATGCACGATTTTATGGAATGGAGCTGATGGAGAACGTGGGGCGAGCAGAGGGATGAAGAGGGGATGGAGAAGGAATTTGGGGAAGTTTGTGTGCATGTTGCTGTGTCTCAGCGTGGACCAGATGCCATCCCAAAAATAGAAACTCGTGGGACGTTTACTCTTTACGTTTTTTTTTAAGTTGTGTGGTTTTTACATAGAGGTTCCACAGTTATAATTCGGCATTTATGTTGCAGGATTATTATAAAGGTCCTCACAAAGATATAAAAGCTCATCAGTAGTAACATTGAGAAGTGTAAATGAGCGCCACCTACTGTTTATTATTTTTTTACACCACTTACTCCATATTTAGCCATAGCTACTTGATTTTTAGTTGTTCATTGTACATATTTTACATTTATTAAGAGAAGATACGGTCAAAAGGTGTGATTCTTTCATTAAGGGCTTTTATCTATATTATTCTCAGGATTTTTAGACAAGTTTAGACAAGATCCAAGGCTTTAGATCACTGATCCCAGACTGGCCTTTTTTAGTGCTTTATAGGTTTCAAACAAAGGTAAAATGTCATCGTTTTGATAAAATTCGCAACTGCAGCATAACACACACACACAAACCCACTCACACACACACACACATCTAATCCTGCATTTAAGCCTAATCATGGAAACACCCCTCCTCTCCTTCTGTCTCTGAACTGTGGTAAACACTGCTAATCACACGCTCTGTCACCAATATATAATGTGGACACACACACACACACACACACACACACACACACACACACACTCAGACTGAATATGTCTCCCCCCACCTTAGTAATCTGATCTCACTGTGGCAAGTCATTACAAGGATATCATTTCACACTCACATACACACACTACATGCACCCACTCAGTCGCCTGCTCACTTACACACACACACACACACACACACCCTTTAGTGTACTCCATCCAGCTGGTTGTCAGGCAGGGCCACAGTGTCTGCGGGGGTTGCTGTACATTGGCAGAGGGGGAAGTCTGGGAGGTGGTGCATAGGGGCCAGGGGTCGACAACTCTCCCGTTGTGCAGTTTTCATTGAGCAATCTTTCTTTATTTGTGTGTGTGTGTGTGTGTGTGTGTGTGTGTGTGCGTGTGTGTTAGAGAGAGAGAACGACAATGGGAGGACTCTTAAAGCATTGACCAAATATGGGGCATTGGGAGGTTGGAGCTGTCTGCCTGTTCTCTCTCTAAAGGACCACTCACAAGCCTGGGACAAACTCCGCCGAGGCTTGTGGGAAAAGAGTCCACCCTGTCCACCTCACAGGGCTGCGGTCCAAAAGTACAGAATGCATACTTTTAACCTCTAGGAAGCACTTCATGCCAGAAAACATAGGAGGATTTGTGTACCTGTGCAAGAGTCCAGGAACATTAATAGCGCAGTAATGTGATATGATATGGCAATATTAGAGACAGTTTTTGGTCAGTTCTAATGGAGTAAATCTGAATAGTAAGTCTGAAATATTCATGTAGAAATTCCACCTGGCCTCTTACTGGTGATCAACTGTGATCCTGACCTGATTTAAGCAGGATGAATGGTAGAATTTGGTCTCATATTAAGACAATTAACAATGCACGTAATAATATATATCTCTTAACTAACGACATAATGCAAATTGCAAACCAATAAAATACTCCAGTAATTATATATACTGCTTGTACGTGATTTTTCATGTACACGCCATGGTCAACACCATTAATCCTGTACTGTGATACAAATCTGATTCAGTCAGATTTCTTTCCCTGGGGTCTTGCAAGCGGTTTAGGTCCCTAAAAGTTAAAGGATCCCTGAGTTTGTCTTTGAGGATCTTTAGAGCCATTAGAGGGTCTGATCGTCAAGGCTATTGTAGAAAATAACAGGCAATCTGAGACTGGAGGTGCTGAACCACTCTGATCTGTGTAAGCAAGCAAACCATTACAGGCTTTACTAGCTCCTAAGAGGATATTAAAATGAGTATAAAGTACTCAAGGGGCTAAATGAGTGTGTACAGGGCAGATCTAATGGAATCTTCTGGCAGTAAAAGTGTAGTCTCCCAAACAGTTTTCTTTGGCAAGTCAACAGCCTGTGGGCTGCAGATGTCAAGGGGGACGAAAATATGAATCACTTTTTTTCTGCATCCTGCTGAATTAAAAGGATCTTACTCTGGCTTTTCTTTCTTTTTTCAAGACATAGAATACCTCCAGTCTTCTTTACTCAGACTGGCCAACTGAAGCCACTATATTCTCTATGCACGTCGTGAGGTTTAGATTGAGATTTCTCAAATTTTATGTATGTACATTTAGGGTCAACTTTGCAACAGTGTCATCCTTGTAAACTGTAGCTGAGGTAACCATGTAAGTAATTATCTGGCTGATGCATGGCTGATCCCACATTTCAAGTTTTAAAGCAGTTCTGAATTTGGCAGATGCTCAGAATACAAAATGACCCTATGACCCAAATAGGGATCCAGTGCAGTTTGAGGAATGTGTTACTTGAGGTTTAGTGCAGGTTTAGGACATCATACTAATCCCTAACCTGAGATCTGGCTTTTTGTAATATGTGGAGTAAAAGTTGTAGTAATGCTGCAATTGTGAAATTGTGACTCAGCTTTTGGCTCACACCATACCATGTACGACAGGAACCACTAAGCTGACCCAGACCATGTCTGCAGGTATGCGCTGCTCTCTGTGAAAACGATCAGGCAGTTTGGCTGGACAAGCGTGAAAGCACATCTGACGGTGCTCAACACAGGAGTGTGTGTTTCTAACGTGATCAATGATTAAGGAGGGTTCGTGGGGGAGCCGTGTCCACCGTCTTTCTCAGGGAGGAAGAGCCTCCGCACGGTTTGATCTTGCACTTTTGTCTTACTATGGTCTCACTCTGATGCATTACAGACCAGGGATTAGATCTGGCTGTGGATCGGACCTTTGATGTACAGGACTAGAGCTAAAAGACCCGAATCCCTTATTTTTAAGAACCAAGTTTGTCAAGGCCAACAATAAAAATTTCACTGTTTCATCTCGGGGCCAGTAAGAGATGTGAGTTGTCAGTCTGTGCTTAGTGTCTCCTCGCACCATCCTGCGCTCCCTGACTCCCCCACGCCAGGCTCACTCCCTTCTATAACAGACCACCCCCTTCTTGACCCACAGCTAGTGTTCAGGAAGACCAGGACTCATGTAGAACACATCCTGGTCGCTTGCCAAATAAACCCGTAAAAAGTTGGAACGGTGTGAAGATGAAGCCCCTCTATAGATGTCATGTGAATAAGTGCACACACGCAGACAAACACTCCTGCAGCTTGTATAAATCAGAGTAGCTTTCCATACACACACACACAGACACACCAAGACCCTGGCATGGATCTCTTTGACATAGATTCTCCAAAACCCTGTGTTTTGCCCACACTGACACAGTATAAACACATAACCACAAACACTTGCAAAGACACGCATCCACGCACGGGCAGAAAACGTCTCGAGGTGCAGGAAAGAATTCAAGAAGCCTCACAACAGCTTTACTGAGGCTCATAAACTGCTGTTCTAGATCAAGATCACACACACACAAGCGCACGTTCCTACACTCACACACAAGATCACGCAGAGTGAAGATGTACACACACAGCAAGGTGCTTTTATTAAAGGTTAACATATGTTTCAGCACACAGTTAAGCTGCCACGACGAGCCTTCGGATTTACAAAGATGTATGCTGTTGTGAATATATAGTCTGCAGATTTCGGGTTGGTTTGAGGGCCACACATTGGCACGATTGTTAGCAACATGTGGGTTGTAGTAGGGTGGTAGTAGCCTAGTGGGTAACACACTCGCCTACGAACCAGAAGACCCAGGTTCAAATCCCACTTATTAACATTGTGTCCCGGAGCAAGACACTTAACCCTAAGTTAACCCTGTCCCTGTAACTACCGATTGTAAGTTGCTCTGGATAAGGGCGTCTGATAAATACTGTAAATGTAAATGTAAATGTGGGTAGGTTTGGACAGGACCTTCTGTGGGTGGCGGGAGGTCCCGGGTTAATTTGCTTGTCTAATGCAGTTTTCTAAGATGCCATTGTGGATTATACAACACGCACTACTTAATGCATTGTATATGCGGGTCCACAAAACACCTTTCAACCCAACCAGATGATTATTGTATATATTGAGGGCAGATGCACGAAATTCATATGAACTTTATTTACTCACAAATACTGTGAACTATATGGATGACCAACAAGCACGAGGAACACAAGACCGGCGGTGAAAACTCTCATTTCTTCAAACACAAATGAGGGAGCGTGTGCATTAGTGACCCCTGCTTGTCGAATCCCGCTAGACCCAGGGCCCGATACTACACTATCACTCATTATGGGTTAATAATTAATAGCTGATCATGTTGTTTCTAGATTCTAGAATCTCACTTTTTGCTTCACTACCTTTAACCAATTGCCATACAGACATGTCTGAGCCAAAATACCACACCCAAACACCTCTGAAGGGATGACAGCAATTGGAGGTTCCTACCGTGGTTTTTTACACACACCAACTGGGCTAAATACAGTGTACTGAACACAAAACAAACCAGCTATTTCTACTCATAGTGTATTTGTGCAGCCCAGCATCCAGTTATCTTGTTATGGTGGGGATGAAATAGAATACCTGCATACCCCATAACCCATACTGAGATAATCATTGCCACATTTTTAATATTGCCCCAGAAATAGCACACATACACATTCTAGCTGACTGGTTTAAATCACTTACCTCTTCATGGTAACAGATTCTCATAGACCTTCTCAACTCACACACAAATACACAAAAAACATCGCCCAGGGCACATAGCGCTGCATGAATGCAAATTCATACACACACACACCTGCATGCACGCACACTTACTGTAAACTGGCTTTTATTCTGATTGGTCATGCAGATTTATCTTACAATAAACTGTGTGTAAAGATTGCTTAAGCATCAGATGGATTGTAGTTGTGCACTTATGATTGTAGCTGTGTGTGATATAGGTGTATTACAATTTAGCATTCATATCTTTCATCTGTTTCTGAACAAATTATGTGTATAAAAGAGCTGGAGAATTTCTGTGAGACAAGAGTGAATTTGAAACTAAATACCTTTCTCGATTTCTTTCTGCTTATTTCCAGGGGCCTGGAGTCAGAAGACAGTGAGGGGGTGTATGTGGGTGTGTGTGTATATGTGTGAAAGAGCGAGGCTGTGTGTGCGTATGTGGGGGTCTTGAAAGAGTGAACCAATCGGAATCAGTACAACTGAGAGAAGAGATGATGACCTCATTATTCCTGTTCTCATCTCTACTCATCCTTCATCTGACTTGCACCCTTCAGTTCCATGGTCACCATGGGTAACTGACACATCCTGCTTATTATGGTCTATTATGCATACATGTATATATACATTGTGAATCTCAACATTTACAGCTTGATAAAATGCAGGTATCCTTCTCCAGCAAACTATCTTAAACTCAATCCAGTAGACGACATTGTCAGCATGGTTTTAGGTAGTAGTGAAATAAATTAAGATCTTTCCAAAAGAAACGCCTAAAAGTGTAAAAGAGTCACAATAATTGTTAAAAAGTGAAGGTGGCAAAAATTCCACCTGATTTAGAAACTGTTGATATCTAGAGATCTACTACTGGAACTGGGGGTTGGTCTCTCGCAACAACCCTACAAGCAGCTACAACAACAACCTACAGACTAAAAGCAATATTGTATAGCTGCTCAGAGAACAATAGGATAACAGAACAGTGGAGACTCTCTATACACATAATGTCATTGTTCTAGTAGCAGATTTCTAGAAATCATCAGTTTTTCGTAAATTAGGTACATTTACTGTACTGTGGTTTTGTTTTGACTGGTTTGTATTGATGCCTAAAATTTTTGCACAGTGCTGTTTGCAGTTTTTTATTGTCCAGGTATGGTAGATAATGTTTATCCAATCATTAAATGACCTTGCTCATTCATTGTAATAAAATACTCTGGACATCACATGCATTAACTTCCAGTGCAGTGAGTTCTACGTTTCACAGACGTTTCTGTTGATGGTGGTGTTCAGATTTAAGATTTAGAATCATTTGGATGACAAGTTTTATTGTCATTTGAACATTATAAACCAGAAACAGCTTACAACTTCACACAATGTCAAGGGCAAATGTTTTGGGAAGTTTTGAGAATGGAGTACCATGCTGCCATGTTGCTGCGATGTTTTTACACGCTAGAGGAAGAGGTGGATGGTACAACACCTTATTCCTTCATCTTTTTTCTTTACTTGGATGCTTAGGGTCTTCTTCTGCTGTTGTTATTCATGTGTTTAGTGAAGTGATTGTCATTGTGAAGCACTGCAGCACAGCACACAGTGCACAAATTTCCCCTCTGCTTTTAACCATCACCCTTGGCAACCTTCTGATTACGGGGTCCGCTTCCTTACCCGCTAGGCCAATACTGCCCGCATTTATTAACTTAATAATAAAAATAACAATAATAATATGACAGTGTAGAGGGAGTAAATACTGACTGAGTGTCGCACTGATAAATGCTAAGGCCAAGAGTCCATTTAGTTCGGTAAATCCAAAACATTTGTGGTGTAAAAGCTATGACCTCTGTCACTCCCAATCAGGTAACATTATATCTTTTTTGGGTTTAAAACAATTAAGCATGTGTTTAAGGTCAGACTGCGAAAATGTGTGTTTATGGAATGTTTACTTTTCCTGGTGGACATTAAACACACACCGACATGTGTATACACATTCATATAACGATAAAGGAACAAGGATGTCAAAGGTCACCACAAACACTGACATGAAAATGAGACTTTCGTTGGGCAATCAAGACCAATTACACATCACATACAGACACACGCACACACACACACACACACACACACACACTCATTCGATGTCAAAGATCCTCATAATGGAAATTGTGAATTAAGATGTTTTTAATTCTATGTCCCAAAGATCTGTGTCTCTTTGACTGTTAACTGCACTGATCTCTACACACTCACGCTGACCTGTTTACAAGAGTTCAAAAGTATTTCCATGCCTTGGGGTATTGCTTCATTCCAGGTTCATATGGTACAATTTATTGATTTGAGATGTCATTGGACATTCTTAACAAGCTATCGCTTACTACAACAGGCCATGTGCCATCAAAAGCTTGTGTTGTGTTTATTTTAGCAATACTATTTTGCTCATTCTTATCTCTAATAATGAGTTAAGTTAAAACTTGCTGTACTGTTGTATGGTAAGACATCTTGACTTGGACATTCTGTTTTTTTCTTAGCACTTTCGGTGAAAATTTACTATTGACATTTTCTGTGTTTATGATTTAGGAGGCGAGTATGTGGTAGAGATCCAGACCACAGGAGTTTATCCTACAGCACAGAGTCTTATGTCCAGCCAGCGTACAAACCTTACCTCACCATGTGCCATGGACAGCGTATCTGCAGCACTTACAAGTAAGACATTTAATATATATAGTACATTATATATATATAGTAAAATGTATGCAAACTCTGACATATTATGAGTATATATTTATAATATATGTATATATATGTGTGTGTGTGTATATATGTATATATATATATGTGTGTGTGTGTGTGTGTGTGTGTGTGTGTGTATATATATATATATATGTATGTATGTATGTGTAGTATGTTTGTTAATATTTTTGAATACCTTACAAAGTATCAAAACTCTGTACTGTACTCTCTCTCTCTCTTTCTCTCGATTTTCCATTTGTATATAGCATCTGATATTAGCAACAGCTTCTCCTGTCATCTGTGGCTCAACTCAAAAAAATGTCTCCAAACATTATTACATCTTCCACAAACATGATCCATGTGTCTCTACATACCAAACAGCTTGGTTGGTGTGAAAAAGTGCCTGTTCATGCAAAAAGATACAGTTAAATAAAGAAATACAGCTGAATAAAGGGTAGTTTTGATACTTGTTTTCATTTTCTTTTTTAAGAATAGTTTGTAACTGTGTAGTTTCAAGTGTGTAGGGACCTTTTCGTAACATGAGTTTTCAAAGTCTAAATCAAATCGTTAAATAAATAAGCATTTTAATGACAAAATTGGTCCCCACTAGCATGTAAACACAAAACGCACATGCACACACAGATTTGGGTCGGCCTCAAACGATTGTGGGTGATGTTGCGTGTTTCTGTAAGCGCTCTTGACCACAGAGACCACTAGTCTGTTGATGTCTGACGCCAGCTTCCGCTCTGCTTAAATGTCCTCTCAAACTTTCCTCTCTCTATTTTCCTTGTGTATCTGTCATTCTGCCTGATACTCCTGTGTTTCTCCTCCTCATACCTTCTCTCTGGAGCCCCTTCATCAAGTTTCCCATGATCCTGTGCAGCTGATGGCATTGATTAGTTGGTGTGTCCCTGTGCTGGGAGTCTGACCACCCCGCCCCCAGTCCTCTCCTCTCTCAATCATCGGAGACAGTGCCAGGAAACTCTGGTTGCCGTAGGGAGAAGGAGGGTAGAAAGGGGTTGTGGGATAGCATGATGGTGTGGAGGTTGTGAGCCAGTGCTCATTAGACATGTAATCACATAAACACTGATTTTTGTATCACTCCAAAAATGTCTCTTCCTCCCTGTGTGTAAACAGAACCGTGTACAGGGTTTCTTACAGACAGGTGAGCAGGGCGGGTCCCCTGTCTCATTATTACCCAGAATGCTGCCCGGGGTGGCAACGATTCCACTCTCACAACTGCAACCAAGGTAGTGTAAACTATGTCTGTGTGTGTTAGTGTGACAAGAAAGTTCTGTAGAAGGGACTCAGAACTTTATCAGTGCAGAGCAGTTTAAACGCTTTAATGCAGATTAGCTTGTGTGGTTTAATCGTGAAATCTGAGCCTGAGCCCTGCCCCCATTACACCAATTTTGTCGTGAAATACCTGCAGTGAAACGAGCCAGAGAGGAGAGAAGATTAGTCAGATTAGTAGAGTTCAGGAATGAGGATTTGTGTATAACACTTTATAAGTTGCCTCTAACCGCACGCATAAACTACACAGCATCTCTCTGTGTCTGTGTTAACGTCAAACTGTCATAGTGCATGTGAATAACTGTCGCTCGGTCACTGTCGCTCGGTCACTGTACATTTACATTTAGAGCATTTATCAGACGCCCTTATCCAGAGCGACTTACAACCAGTAGTTACAGGGACAGTCCCCCCCTGGAGCAACTCTGCGTTAAATGTCTTGGGGACACAATGGTAAAAAGTGGGATTTGAACCTGGGTCTTCTGGATCATAGGCGAGTGTGTTACCCACTAGGCCACTATCACTGTGTGTGCATGCTTGAGGGCATGCATGTGTAGCAGAATGCAGATGACTGTTCCTGCTTGGCTTTGAGAGTTCATTTATTTGGGCATCTCTTTGTCTCTTTGACTGTGTAGCTGTGTGTGTGCAGTCCTGTGTAAATGGAGGGACGTGTCATAAACCCAACCAGTGTGCCTGTCCACTAGGTTGGACAGGGAGATACTGTCAAACAGGTAACTATTCATTTCAACATATGTTATGTGCCATACAATATTATGGACCCCGTGATTAAAAATGGCATTTTGTGTTTGGTGTCTTTCCAAATGTCTCACAGATATAGATGAGTGTGTGGAAAGGCAACCGTGTAATCATCAGTGTGTCAATACAATGGGCAGTTACCACTGTGTTTGCACCGAGGGATTCGTCCTAAATGCAGACGGACGAACCTGTGAACGACCCCCACCCCCTGCAACTACACCAGCTCTCCCCACGCTGCCATCGGACCAGCCCAAAGCTGCAGCAGGTAGTGCAGCCACACATATGTACCATCTGGAAAGCTCATCTCCCGCACACACACATGCAGCCAAATACACCTCCCCCCAAACACCTACACAGCAGGCTAAAGCAAATGTCCCATTGACCTTTTAACCTCTATGGGAAACTGGCTTCCTGTTGCCCCGAGATGAGAGAGATGCAGATGTTATGTGCTGTTTGTGCAATTGATGTTAGTTGTGTGCACAAATGCAGTATTTGTATGACGAAGTGTGATATTAGAAAGTGTGTGTACGTGCGTGAGAGGGACAGGAGGAGAGAAGAGGACTCCCAGTTGATTCCCAGTGTTACAGTTCATTATTACTTTTGGTACGCGCTATGCCACTCTCAACTCGTACCGTGAGTAATAATGCACTGTGCCTGGAACGTCTGCCTATCAACAGCAATCGACCAAGTCTACAGATTTATGTGGCACACACACACAACGCTATAGGCATCCCACAATTGCTACAATTGTCTGCGTTAGACATGCAAACTAAAGCATGAAGCATTCCATATGCAATTTATTCTGAATACGGATAATTGGTCCAGAACCACTGACTGAATATAGACCAGAGACAAATCAATTTAAATCAAGCATGCTTCCGTTTGGCTGTGTTAAATTCTGATATAAAACCTTCCAGTTTTCGTGTAGCAGGGTTGTGTACCACGGTAAATGGCGGCTGAAAACCAGCTTCTATGCTTCTCAGTACAATGCTTGCGGGTGTGGGGCTGCAAATAAGGTTTGAGGTGGAGAAAAAAACCCAGAAAGTCTAATGTGGTGTTTTCTTGCTGGTCAGGCTCGTCCCCCATCTAAGAACAGCCAAACCCCAAAAACAGGTGGAAGTATTATGAGGTTTCAGCGGGGTTGGACCGTCTCTCGGATGCACTCCCTGTCCTGCGCTTTTTATTTCTCCTGTGTGGCTATATATTTGTCTCACTTATAAAACCGAAAGGAAAACATTGCCCTTAGATAGCTGTGTTTTTGCGCGACCTAGGGAACCTGGAGGCAGCCCAAACAGCATGTTGCTGTCAGAGGGTTAGCATGTGTGGACATTGTGGAACCGTTGACTACTAACGCATCAGATGTCTTGCTAGCACATGAGCGCAGTTCAAATGACAAAACCGCGGGGCCGTGGCGGTTAGCGAGTTAGCGTTAGCGCCCCTGTGAAAGATTTAACCCTAACAGCAGGGTGAGGCTTTTCCCACGCATTATACCCCTAAAAGCAGCTGTGCCTCGACATCTGGGAACCAAACCGAAGTGACCTCAGCCACTCAACCAGACACTTTCTCTGTGCTTGAAGAATGGAGCGGTAAATGTTCGGAAAGGCAGCAGGGAGGTCTCGCAGGAAGGAGGAGGCCATCCGTAACCCTTAGAAGACCAGTTCCTGTAGCGCAGTGCTTTAAAGATACTCCGGGAGGCTTTCGATAAATTATTATCAGCAAAGTGGGCTTTGAGTCGAGCGGGGTTTTAGGAAGCCCTGCACCATCAGACTTGGTAAAGCTGGTGGAGCAGCAGGTCTGAGCAGCTGTGGGTGCGTTTTCCATCGGTCATTGCGGCAATGCCCAACATGTTTGATTGGTTCGCGCGTTGTGGTCACGCGGGCCATATCAGGTAAGAACAGCGTTGACCGAATTACGCTATGTAAAAAACAGTTTCGTAAAACCTGCTGCTAGCATTGAGCTGTGGTAAGGAGGATAGAAATAGAAAGAAAACTACTAGGGTCATCCTATTTACAATTACATTTACAGCATTTACCACACGCCCTTATTCAGAGTGACTTACAATCAGTAGTTACAGGGACAGTCCCCCCCTGGAGACACTTAGGGTAAGTGTCTTGCTCAGGGACACAATGGTAGTAAGTGGGATTTGAACCTGGGTCTTCTGGTTCATAGGCTACTACAACCCTAAATTACCACCCTTTAATATCGGGATGATATACCACCCTATATCATCCCGATATTAAATTCTGTATTCTATGTTTACAAAATTCAAGACCTTAAATAGAACGGTTTTGGACAATAAAGCAAAATATTTCAAAAGCTTTGTTAGCTTTGTTTAACATGAGAGACGGACAAGAGGAATACATTCTGTTCTTGATGTCAAAGTGCTCTTGAAGTGATATTCTCTGCACATGCATATTTAACAATACTTTGGGCTGTCACTATACTCCTAACATGAATTTGGTTTATCTGACATCCTCCTGCTGTTCCTTCTGGAATTTCCACCAGCAGAATTATGGTGGTTGGGGTTTTCCTACGCTGCAACATCACCCATTTCCACAAATATGGACACGAGGAGGCTGACCAAGTTGTTCATTATGTGATGATCGAAGGCTGTGATAAAGGCGACACTGGTGCCGATAGCCATGGTGATAATGATGAGGTGTTGATGAGGATTAGTAGGTTGATGAGCGTTCATGGCAGTCAGCGGAGCTCTGAAATGCAGCGAGCAGAGCTCAGAGCTCAGAATAGTTTTCCTCCGTCTCTTTATTTATTCTTCCCCCCTTCCTTTTCTTGGCCAGGGAGACTCATTTTTGTTCCAACTCCATCAAATTCATCTGCTGGGGGTCACAAACGCACACACACACCAACTAGTTTTCTCTCTTGTGTCTGAATAACAGCACACATCTGGGAGAAATTGACTGCATTTGTGTGTATGTGTGTGTGTGTGTGTGTGTGTGTGTGTGTGTGTGTGTGTTTGGCAATGCCAGACTCAACACTGGCTGGAATCAGACATTACATGACCTGGCTGTAGATTTGGTGTCTCTACATGTGCATGGGCACACAGGTGTGTGAGTGTGTGTGTGTGTGTGTGTGTGTGTGTGTGTGTGTGTGTGTGTGAATGAAAGGTGTTAGACATCATTGTCATTCTCAGAAGTCCATGAAACCCACGGACGTTATGATGTATGCATGATCACATGTAAGACTCTAGAGGCTTTCTAGAACTATATGTGCAAAACTGAATATGTTTCTTGTGATGTCAGTAAGAGCTCAAGTTTTGTTTCAGTGTGTGTGTGTGTGTGTGTCAGTGCCTTCCTGCTAGAAAAGTTATGGATTTGTCTCCTTTTTCACCTGAAGTTCTCAATTCCCTCGTCTCATGGTTTTCCATGCCGTTCTGTTTTTTTTTTTAGATCAGAGGCCTCACAGAGCCCAGAGTGTGTTACCCAAAGACACATGTTAAAGTGTATATGTGTGTGTGTGTCGTAGGTGAAGCACTGGGATTGGTGGAGAACGTCACCGAGGAGGTTCAAATTCTGAGGAACAGGGTGGAGCTGCTGGAGCAGGTGTGATTCAGGACATATACACAACTATCAAATACACTCTCAAACACACTCACATGCAAACTCTTATATGCCCGCACTCACACTTGCTCAATCTTATGTGCCAAGACACACCTTCTAACTCCTTCAGTGTACTATCAAAGGTTCAATAAAAGCGGGTTGACTGCCTTTACCAAAAGGTGACCTTTTAAAAACTTTACGAGTTTTGTTTGGAGCCAGAAAAAGGGAGCTGTGAGGTTTACACTGTATGGATCTAATGTAACCAGAGACATGAAACGTGTTAGGGGAGACACACACACACACACACTGCATAACAGGCATGGTGGTCTCTTCCCTAATGTTGACTTGTAAAGTTAAACCATCAAACATAAAAATGGCTCAGTTTTCACTTTTTTGGGGGTCCCATTCTCTGCAATTCTCCTGTTATGTTTTCTCATATTTTATTATATCTTTGTCACCATTGAATCCTTTGTTCTGCTGTTGTCTTTTGTAGAAATTAGAGATGGTGCTGGCTCCATTCACCACTCAATTCTCATTGGCTGGAGAAGAGGGTGTGGTCAAGGGTGGTGTGGAGGGCACTAGTTTCCTATCCCACTCTCTACAACAACTGGACCGCATAGAGTCACTGAGTGAACAGGTTGGCCTACTTGAGGAGAGACTGGGATCCTGTGAGTCTACACACACACACACACACACACACACACCACAGATTCATCTCTCCTTCCCAGCCAATAGAAGCCACTGTTGCTTATGAACTGCAGCCAACACATCAGGCTAAATTTGGACCATAGGCCTGACCACTAGGGGGCCCTGGTCTTCTAGTGAGACATTCCATGAGTGTAAACACTAAAATATGTGCCACTACTATAGAGGTGAGATGGCAGGCCTCATAGCTGCATGCACAGAGTAATGCAATAACTTTTTTTTCAGGTTCCTGCCAGGAAAACTAAATATATACAGAGGAGCAGGCAAAAAAAAAAAGAAGGTAAAAGAGAAACCAGAGAGGATTGTTGTTTACTGTTCATCTCAGTTGTGCCACCCTTCTCCAAGCGCCTGTATCAGACCGAGACCAGCAAATACATTCCCATGGGATCAGACCGTAGGTGTTCACGTCATATGACCTCAGCCTTTTTTTTTTTTTTTTGGGTTTCTGTGCTGGTGCAGCTGAGCACCCTATTTATATTTTTAACTTATAGCCTCACCTGCTTCTATGGAGTAGACAGCTACTACAGGTTAGGGTTGTGGTGATGTCTGTTCATATAAAAATATAGCTCTTTTTTTGTAATAAAACAGATTTGCTAAAAATATTGTTCTTGGCTCATATCGGAGGTGCAGGGATCGGGTTCTCTCTTCCCCTGTGTCTCTATCACACACTGGAAAACATTTGCTAAACAACTACATGCCAGAACACAGACACAATAACTAAAAAGGGTTTGGCACCTTTGGTTTTTCTTTCTTGGGGTGGGTTAAAATACAGAATAAACAGTGATATTTATTTGTTTCTCTTCCAATGTATTCAAGACATAGGTTTGTCCAGGTTCTAGGTCACAAACCTCACAACGTCCGTTTAATCAATTCATATGTGCTAATTAACAGTGCATGCACACATACACCCACACACAACTTGTCAGGACTGGATAATTTCACACCGCAGTAAAAATCATTCTGTATTTTACACTTTTGCCACATGTTCAACCAGCAAGAAAAAAATACTTTCATTAAAAGTGCTTATTCTGAATCAATGCATTACTGTAAACACTAATTCATGCCTAATTTAACAGCCTGCATAAACATTCTGGATTTTTGGGTGCATTTATTCAGAATATTATGTATTGGCAAACAGAGAATCCACTGTTTCACTCTGCACATCATAAAAAAAGCATTAATATAGTGTCTATATAAAGGATTATAAAATTGGGCAAATACAGGCTAAACAAATGCTGCTGGCTTATTTCAATAATTTTCTCAGTTGCCAACATTCATCCATTTTTACTTTTGCAACAGAGACGTTGTCAAATGAAAAAACTCAAATTAAAGCGCCAAAATATTTCTGTCCATCTGTGCCTATGCATTAACTGATCAGCTGGCTAATACGATCATAGGGGTGATGGCACAAATCACAACATTCACATTAGATAGACAGCTATATATTAGATATATAAATAATTACAGCAAAACAAACAAAACAAAAAAAACCAGCACACAATCTTCTGGGAGTAGCAGAAACGCACCCTGGCTACAAAGTATGATGCATCATGATCTTCGTAGAGCAACCTCAGTGAGGGTTTTAGTAATGCGAGCCTCAAAGCTACACTGAGCAAAAATGAGGTTAGCTCTGCCATTTCGCCTACAGTTTTCAATAGCAGGACTTTAAGGGAGATTGGCGAAATGTCATAAGACCTGTAGACATCCTGTACATGTGCACTAGTTCTCAGACACTTCAACACACCAGTCAGGAGTAAAATGCTCAAAACATGTCCTTCTCACCAGATTTGTATAACTTTGGAAGAGTACATTTTGATGCTGCGACTAATAATTCAGATTAAAGCTGTCCGCAATGTGAAGAAAGTGGATAGTAAACATTTCATATGGATTGTTCTTTTGCACTTGTTTTCAAATGAGATGTGAACTACAATGTTTCACTAGATGTAGAAATACATTCTCTGACCCCCCCCCCAAAAAAAATTATATATATGGGGAAGCTGCAGACCAAATTAAAACGACAGGAGTATTGGTCCTTCATCTTAAAACTAAAAATACAGCTGTTCCAAATCCACATGAAGGTAATAACCTGAGGAAACCCCATTTAGAAACAGTAACCAATTCAAAACCATGTGCTAAATTACTCCAGTGTCTACGCTTTCATACGAGGGCCCACTGAAGCCTTTATTGAGAGGCTCTTAGAACAATAACTATAATAACAAATAAAAAGATTTGGTTACTTTTTTTACAAGTGTGGTCTATATGAACATGGCACAACAAAAGTTGAAATATATTAATACATCCATTTGTTATACTTAATTATTTAAATATTCATATTTAAAATCAGGGGTGGGATGTTCCCAGGATTGCATGGCACTACCAAATTCAGGGGCGGGGAGTAGAGCACTTTAAGGTCACACCTTTGACACTTTGGGTGAATGGGGCATTTAGAATAAAAAAAAAAAAAACATTTCAAAAAAGCAATATTTCAAACATCAAGAAAAAAAAAAAAAACTAATTACATTAAATCATGAGAATTATAGATTATACAATTTTCACCCAACGCTAACACCAGTTCTAAAATGTTCGGCTGATCTGTGTGCATGTGTACATACACATTACTGTAAGGCAAAGTCTGAAAATCTGACTGCGGCTCTTCAATAAACGTCTTGAGTGTCTGAGGGAAACAAAGCACAATCGTAGACAAAGAGAGAGGAATGGTGTAATAAAAAGAAAAATGGCTGACTGCATGTGAAGGCACGGAGTGCTGGAGCATCGTCGGTCAGTTCAGAATATTCTGCTCCGCTCCATGGTCCCTAAGCACCAGAGCGTCTTCATCTCCTTAGCAGAAGACAAAAACCATTCCCTGGGGTGGGGTGAGGAGCCTCATATGACTCTAGAAACCGGAGGTGACGTCTCCTTGAGCCCTTCCGCTCCTCTCCCCATTCCTACAGCTGCTGGTCCATGAAGAGACTCAAAGACGTGGCTGAAATGGGTGTGTGTGTATGTGTTCCTGTCTCTGGGACACTGAGAACAGAAAACCAAAAGCAACTGGTTCCAGTAACCATGGCTATGGAGTCATGGTCAGCCACTGCTGTGGTTCCTGCCATTGCTAAAGCAATAGGCTGGAGGCAAGGGGCAGGGGAGGGGCCAGACAACAGAAATGTTCAGTGATGGGATGGTCCATTGCTCTGGGGGGGTTGTCCAGATATCTCCAGAAAGGTGGAGCGCATAAGGGCATACGACTGGTCAGCCAACGAGGTCACATCCTCTGAGGTCATTCCCTTTGTTTCGATCTTGGGCAACACCTTGAGCTTGATTGTACCTGAACAGAGAATGATCATAATCCTTCACTTCCTCATAACCATAACCAATCAGTTTTCTGATGGTTTAGTTACAACAACTAATGCAAACAATTAAACAGATGAAAATAAAAGAGAATCTTCCTACCGGACTTGAACTGTTTCTCCTTTCGAAGGTAAAAGTTGCTGTATGAGGAGAACACAATCGGAATGATCGGAGCCTGGGAGGGGAGGAACAAAAAGAAAGGGAAAATATATATATATTTACTGCAACACAGTGTAGATAAAAGGGTAAAGCATGTGTTTTCTGGTAATATTAGCAGCCCGATAGCATTAGTGCAGTTTCCGGGACCTTCCATCAGAAAAATTCAAACTTCAAAGGGGCTTTACGAAGACACCAGTGATCCTGTGAACACCTCTCTACACCCCCTCCTCTCTGTCAGTCACTGATTAAACGCATAAGGGCTATATTAAACTGGCCTGTCCACTCAGTGATGACCATCTGCACTTGGTTGGCAACAGGCTGAACTAGTCGAAGGCCACTATCTGTTGCACATCAGTAAACACAATCGACACACTCTCGGTGCCGCAGATCAAACACACACATTGTGTGTGTGTGTGTGTGTGTGTGCGCGCGATCGCGTCCTGGTGTGACCCCGTGGTGTCTGCCAGTGTGTTAATTTATTCCACCTGTGACACTCTCTCTCAATAACCAATCACATGGCAAAGTTTTTTTTTTCAGGGCACTACAACTCCCAGGGGACACTGGCTGTGAACTAAATAGTTGGGGGTTGCTGGGAAACACCGTCCACTTTGACAATGTGACAAATGAGCTTTGCTGCAGGCATTACGAACATGCATTAATTCTGCTGCTCCCATGGGAAAAGGGGCCACAGCCTTTGGCAGATTTTGGGGAAATAACACACATTTTACACACAGACACACACACACACACACACACATATAAGTTGGATATGAGAGTAACTGAATAAGTGAATACAGTCCTCTGTGTGTCCATTATCTACAAAATGTCCTCACAGAAAATTTAACTCAATATTCACAGACAAATTCAGTGAAACTGAAGACCTTTTATGGTCTTCAAGAAACGACATCTAAGAATTTAAGAATTAAAAACAAACATGTCTGCAACTGAGAAAGGTCCATAAAAAAGTTAATTTAAATGATTTTTTTAAATAAGATAATGTGGAAAGCACATTACATTTTTAAATGGACTGATGAGGCACACACAAAATGCGCCCCCTAGTGTCTTAAAAGGAAAAAAATATTCAGCTTTGATGAGATCCAAACAGACCTGCAAAACTTTTTTTTCCATTAGCAAAAAGCATCCCAGAGGAGGAGTTTTGGGTATTCCCAACTGGGATTACACTTTGGAGCAGACCCAGGAGACGCTGGAAAAACTACACCACTCAGCTGGCCAGTGAACTCTCTAGAGTTGCTGGAAGAGGTGTCTGGGGAGAGGGAGGTCTGGGCCAATATTGCTGCCCCGCGACCCAGATAAGAGGCAGAAAAACAGAAATGTGTATAATGTGTGCAAATGCAGTGAGAACAGGGCACGTATGCCCATCTGTGCGTGCATTTGAACACACGCTCACCTGCGCCTGTACAGCCAGATGGAATGCCCCTTTCTTAAAAGGCAGCAGGTCACCCTTCTGGTTTCGCGTGCCCTCAGGAAACACCCAGAGCCCAATCTACCAACACAAAGCAGCAAAGGATTAAATCAAGACGAAGGATTAAACTGCTAATATTATTAGGTAGGTAGTAGGCTAGTGGGTAACACAGTGGCCTATGAACCAGAAGACCCAGGTTCAAATCCCACTTACTACCATTGTGTCCCTGAGCAAGACACTTAACCCTAATTTGCTCCAGGGGGACTGTCCCTTGTAACTACTGATTGTAAGTCGCTCTGGATAAGGGCGCCTGATAAATGCTGTAAAGTAACGCATTCAGGTTAACTGAAAGTGTATGGTTTGTGACTTTGTACACACACTGATGAACACATCCAAAAGTCATATCTCTACAACTAATCACAATATGTTGCTTATTTATAAAGCATCACCATATTCTGACAATAAATGGGCCTGGAGCACAGCAGTCCAAAGTAGTGAAGTGTAAAAAGAAACCCCAGATTCTCACAAAAACCACATTCTGTAAAATTAAAACGTGCAATTATGCTTTAACAGCTGTGAAGAGGTGCCGTAGTATATTGTGATAAAGTATTAATCAAGCTAATTAAAAGCCGCTTGAAACGTATAGTTTTACTATAATATTATTTAAAACAAACCACCCCAGGAAGTGCTCGCAAAAACATGGCCATATCAAAACCTGATTTATCTAGTTAAATTATGAGTCCCATTACCTTGTCTTTAAGCATGATCTTAGCAGTGTCCGACATGACGCCCTTGGCATCACTTGTCTTCTTGCGGTTGATGAAAATAATGCCACCCAGCCAGCACACAATGCCAACTGTGCCAGCGTACAACAGCTCCTTCTTGGCAATGGTGCTGCAGCGATCAGGCAGAATTTCCATGAGACCTACAGAGAGTACCAGTGGAAACACATAGGTGTAAAACAGTCGTACAGAACCTTTTTTTAAGTCTCAAACATTAATAAATCAGAAAAAATAAAAACTTACTATACTATAAAGTACAGTGCATGGAACAAAGCACTGGTAGTAAGACAACTGAACATGAGCCCATGCAATAGAAGCATTTTATTCTGTCAGTACGTTTCCTATGTCACAAATTTGCTATGGACTTTCTCTCCAGGCTTCATTCAGGCTTTCCAGTTAAAGCCATTCGGGAGAGACATGGGGCTGATCTGAGACAGCTGATCAACTATCCCTCAACAGCAACGAGCGACGGAAAAAAGAGGCACAGAAGAGCCAAGAGAGACAAAGTGCGTGCTTTCGAAACGAGTACAAAGTGGTCAGGTCAGCGCCACCTTCAGATAACAGCTCACTGTTCCCCAGATCGAGAACTGATGGACGGATGCAAAAAAACATTTAAGTTCACGCTCTCTACACTTTGCCTAGTTCTCTCAGTCACCAATATTTTCTCACTCACCCACACACATAAACACAGTAAAATATATGGGTGATAGAAAATATCAATGCCGCGACATTTTATGTGGTGGTATTGTATCGAAACAGGGACATCAAATATCGATATTTCTGTGCACAACGTTGTCCAACAGGTGATTCTGCCAGATGAGAATCAGCGAGTGACTACAGCCTCCACTCCTGTAGATGGCGCTGTACAGCTGGGTATTTTGAATTACTGCCGGGCATTTCAGCCAGAGTAAAATCGTAAAACATATCATACCGATCACAGCATCTTGTATTTCAGCTCGGTTTTTACATTTTCAGTGAACTGTAGAGTATCAGTATCACAATAGATCATGATGATTAAAATAATGATACACGAATATAGATCCTTGCCAGTACACACCACTAGTAAAATACGTTTAGGCTGACAAGACAGTCCATCTTCAAACCAGCTGAAATGTGACAAGTACACCACTCACACCCATGCTAGCCTTGTACACCCTCAAAATGAACCTAAAGATGGGCGTCGCCGTTCCTCACCCAGCACATCCAGAGAGCTCTGGTGGTTGGAGATGATGACGAAGGGTCCGTCTGTCTGCAGATGCTCCCAGCCACTGACCTCGAAGCGCAGGCCCAGCAGGTACTTCACATGACGGACCAGGAAGCGGATAATCCTACGTACACACAAACCAAAATAATGCCAAGGAGAAAAACACACAAATAAACAATCATGCAATTATTTGTAAATGCAAACCACAAACGAAACATACTTATATCTAACCATAAGTACGTAGACCGTAGTTCTAGAAAATACAACAGCACGTTCTACAGGACCGCGGGCCTTTTCTTGGAGAAAACTGGGAATGTTCTGTGTTCGGGTCATCGGTCAATGATGCATTCACACACCAATTCCCAAACCTCCAGGGACAAAGACAGACCATCTGTGTGAGACTGAGTGCACACAAAACACTCACAGAGAACTCACTAAACAAAACCACACAGATGATGTCAGATGGTTCTTACATACGTGCTCTTCCAACATTTTCAAGATCTAACCATCACCTGTCCAGCATAGGTGCTGCATACATGTAAAATCCCATGAAACGGCGTCAGCTGTTTGGCTTGTAAGACCCCCATGCACTAAACACCCAGACCACCCAAAACCCACTTTCTAACACCAAGTAATACAAAGATTCTCTTCTGACTGAATGAAGCATCTTTGCACTGCTCAACAAATACTGCTGAAGTGTTTTAAAGATTTTTGCGTGCAAGTGATTGGTTCAAGATAGGCCTTTCCATGAATGCTCTTAGTCGCCGGCTCGGTCATACCTCTGCCTGAAGGGGAAGAGCCAGCAAATCTAGAGCACATACGACAGCGATACTGATACGACAAATCCGATTTAGTATTTCCTTTAATCTCAGCATTTCTGGACATCAGCAAATTCACACACACAAAAGCTAGAAATGAGTGGAAAAGAAATGTAATCTTCCCAGTACATTACCACATAACATATTTAGATAGTTCATCCCCCTTGTGGGAATTACTGGCAACAAAGTAAAAAGTGATTGTCACATGTGATACACAGCAGCACAGCACACGGTGCACACAGTGAAATTTGTCCTCTGCGGATCGGGATTCGAACCAGCAACCTTCTGATTACGAGGCTGCTTCCTTAAACACTAGGCCACCACTGCCCCACCACTGTAATGAATCTTACAAGTGGTATATTGCATTAGGACTCAGAGATGGGTCCATGGCCTTTAGGTGGGATCAAGAAGTTATTTCACCAATCAGAAAGAAAAGAGCCATCGCTCAACCAAGAATCATATTAGTCAAGGACGGCGCTACCCGCAGCACTCCACTGGGAGGGGGTGCGCCATCTCTACTGGGTCAAAAGGCACAGCCCGTTTCAACACTTTCTAATGACAAAGTCTACACTAGTCAGCACACACAGACACACGGCCACGCGTCGTGCTTCTCTAAAGGATGGAGTAATCAGAGATAAGGGGGTTTTGTTCATATCAGTGCCCTGTGAGCACATTCAGAGAGAGAGAGAGAGAGAGAGAGAGAGAGAAAATTGAAGAATTTAATTTAGTGTTACAGCAAATTGCGATGTGTCGTGTTGAAATAGGGACTGAGAAGGGGGTGCACAACAGAGTTTGGTGTAAGTGTGTGTGAGAGATGCTGGGGGGTGGCAAGCCAAAGACACAAAAATGAGAATGTGTTAGTCATGCACTAAAAGACTGTGTGTGTGTGTGTGTGTCTTCGTCAGGCTCCCGAGCGTCTGGTACCACAGTAGGCAAACAAATCAATCCAACTTTTATACTCCTGATACCAACATATAACCTAAAACGAAACCCCCCACCCAGGGCGACTGGATCGTGTCGGATAAGGCAGCAAACACACACACACACACACACGGATGTAAATGAACCACAACGTAGAAATTGATCCGTCCTATAGATCCCCCGCCCCTGGCAGCCAAGGCAACAATGTAGGTCAGCGTCAGATCAGTGAATTCCTGGTCAAATCACCCATGAAGTGACCATGAAGTGAGGATGTTTGGTACAGGTAGGCCTCAGCGGATTTTGACCTCAGTGGGTCATGTTGCCCAGTTTTTGCAGCATGTCAGCGCGCGTCTTCCTGCTGAAGGAGGCCACCAGCGTCACGGAACTCCGCCTCCAAGGACGGCTGGACGTGGCAGCAGAGAGCGTGTGTATTTGGAACAGTCTGTGGCTTCACAGTAATAACGTGCTGGCACATGGATTTCCCTTTGGGATCAATAAAGTATCTATCCACCTTCCTGCCATGGCCACCCCCGATCTCGCTACCGGTCCCGTCTTAGTCAATATCATTTCCATAAAACGATAAAACACCATGAATAATACAAGGCAAGTTGTGATTCACCACACTTCCACGGGTTTTAAACGCCGCTGCTGATTGGTGTACAAGTAAGAATATTGTTAGTGGTGCATCTGTAATAAAATTCACTCCCGTTATCTGTCAGTTCGATGACCTTAAAGTGTCAATCAACAGGAAGGGATGATTAAACGCCAGCGAGTGGGGAGGATAATTAACGAGAGAACTTGAGTCAGCCATTTCAGCACCTTGTGCGTGTCTCTGTGTATGTGTGGGTTTTGTTTTTTTAATCGGGTCATGGGTATGATGAACTAAGGCCTGACTATTCACAATCAGGATTGTGGCCAAAGGTTGAGTGCTCGAGTCCACTGGAGATCACTCAGAACGTTCCTGCTGTGTCATGATCGCACCACGCCAGGACACCTCGACCGGGGCAGGGCTCTCTCTCTCTCTCTCTCTCTCTCCCTCCCTCGCACCATCAGCTCTTGGACCAGAGTTCTCGTTCCTGCGCTCACCCACCAACACCATCCAATCCAAACGGATTAATGTGATCTCTTCTTGGTCTCTAAAAAGATTCTCATACGTGGGACTCACGGTCAACACGTTCGCGTCCTCAATTATAAAGTCAAAGTGACCCAGACTCCAAAAAGAAAGTGATATTGATCTCTTCCAGGTAACATAACCCTTACAGACACCAACACTGACCCCCAGGGTAGCGTAATTACCGGATAATGGCTGGTCTGTTGGATCTCCTCCATCTCTCACGGTCAGGAGACGAGGAGCAGCACCACAGACTAAAGCCACTAAACAGGTGGTTTAAAATATCCATCTATTTAAGATAAAGGGAGGAGGACACTGGATCCTCCTAAAAATGGACTACTGGCCTAGATATGCAGACTCGTCCATCCCCCATGATTCAGTCACTTCAAATGTTTCATTTCTGGCAGAATTTACACAACGAGTCATTGACGGCGCTTTCCCGTCGCTGGAGCGAGGATGAATAGGTGGCTGTTCTAACCCAGCGCCTCAGCACTGGGACGCCACGCCACGCCACGCCAGTTCCACCAACCAGCCAACTTTCAAAGCTGATCTTGGCTAAAAATGAAGTTGAACAGCGAAGACATTCCACACACTTGATAAGACACTAACGTCTACCGCTGGTTCAGACTCTCGATGCCGACATGAGAACATAAGGGTGGTAGTAGCCTAGTGGGTAATACACTCGCCTATGAACCAGAAGACCCAGGTTCAAACCCCACTTACTACCATTGTGTCCCTGAGCAAGACACTTAACCCTAAGCGTCTCCAGGGGGGGGACTGTCCCTGTAACTACTGATCGTAAGGCGTCTGATACATGCCATAAATGTAGAACACTGGGTTACTTTCACAACACTCAGCTGGCCGAACATGGCAGGCGAACCACAGAAGACTTAAGTGTCCCTGAGCTCTTGCTCCCCCTGAGTGTCTCCAGTGGGACCGTCTTTGTTTAGTGAAAGTGAAGTCATTGTGAGATGGGTGCATTTAACCCATCGCCCGCAGCGGGCAGCTGTGAAAGGCCGTGCGAGGGGATGGAACTCTGCTCAGGAGCACCTTGGCCTGCCCCAGTGGGAGTGTTAGATTGTGAACATTTCACAGGACAACAATTATATGTGTGTGTTGAGTGTTCCGTTTTCTTTTTACGTGCCATACTGAGGCTGAAGACTTGCAAAAACAATCACAGCGGCTCGGTTTTTCCACATTCATGTGTTTATTGGTGCTCTTTTAACCTTAAATTGCAGATAGCACCATAAATAAATACAAAAAATAACTAAGGGGGGGGGATTTTACCCACACTGACACGAACCCACAGGCCATCCACAGGTATCCAGCAGCCCGCCTGATATTAATGCTTCAAGGCCGCCCGCCGTGGCGCGGCGTCCCGCGGAGGGTTCCAGAAGGTGCGGGTGGGTTCTGGAGGTAAAACGACCAGACGAGCGCGTCCCGGCGGCGGCGGCGGCTGCCGCTTCGCCGATACCAGTTGCATGTGGAGCCACGTGAAGCCCGTAAACACGAACAAAATCACGGCGTTGAGCGACGAAAATGAAAAAAAAAAAAAAAAAAAACTACAACGACTACGTGACGAAAGTACAGCCCGGCCCGGGCTCGGGGTAGCCGGGAGCTCTCCCCTCTCCTCCCCGAGCCCGCCACGCCGTGTCGGGGGAAACCTCGGGCCCGGGGGCCATGTCTGGATGGAGGCTAGCTAACACGGCTAACGGGCCAGCGGCGCGGAGCCCCACATCTGCCCGCCCGCCCGCGCTCGGCCATTTTCCGCTATGACAGCGGAGGCTACAGCGGGGATTTAATCCCGCTTTCATTGGGTTTTTATTTTTCTTGGCGTCGGCCACTTACCGCATGTTCTCAATGTCCCTGCCGCCGCTCTTCAGGATGCATATCGGGATCGCGATCATGGCCAGCACCATCATCCAGGCGACGTAGAAAAACTTTTTGAAATAAAACACGAAGGTGTCGCTGGTCCACAGCAGCAGCGGGAGCAGCAGAAGCAGGAACAGCCACAGCGCCTCCATCGCCACCACGGTCCCGGCGAGAGGAGATCCCGGCGGCGGCTCTGGCGGTCTGATCGCTGCCCCCCCTCCGCAACTTCCAAAGAGCAAACGCGCTCCACTTGTGCAACTCCGGTGGCGCAAGGCGGACGCCCTCCCACCCCGACGCGGGCCGCCCTGCGACGGCGATAACGAGGCGGCGGAGCGGAGACCCGGCAGCCCCGGTCCACCGAGCTCGGGCGGACGCGCGGTCTGTTTCCGGTCGCGCAGGTTCGGATTTCCTCTCGGTCACACGTGCGTCTCCCCGAACCCCGACTCCGGACCCGGGGACGGAGCGACACGCCCGCCGCGCTCCACCAGATTAAAGAAAGAAAAGAAAAAGAAGCTCGTGGTTAATTGCACGACGCGTCGTGTACTTCTCCAGCCTTTTGGCGTCCGGACCTTTCTTGCGCATGTGTTTTACGTGGCGATCACGTGGCCTCACGTTTCCTCGTCAGAATTTAGTTCGCGACGAGCGGTTTTATTCGGTCGTGATAAATCCACAGGCGCCGTGCGACGCTGGGGATGTTTGCATATCGCGGTCTGCTGAGCGCCGTGGAATCTGTCGAAATAAAGTCCGGTCAGGGGGGATTTCTCCGTTAGGGAGTCAAATTAATTTGTGGTTGTCCAAATTAAGGTAATTCAAGTCCTGGAGGGTAAAAAAACACACAAACCGAACCCAAGAACCACATGGACGGAGAACAGCGGTGAACTTGTTGGCCTTTAGATCCAACTCTGAGCTCAATGGCACCTTAAAGCATTGCTGGCATTTCAGCTGTTAGGAATGTTTAAATCCCCACGTATAACTGTGAGGGGAAATGAAATATTTAAATGCCACATTGGTAATGCGACTGGTTGGGTTGTAAAAAAATCTTGAATGATCGCAATGTAATTTTAAGAGAAAGACGTCTCATGGTTAGTCTTAAATGCTGTTGAACCCAGTTAAAAGTTGTGGAGGACAACAGCCCTTTATCCCTGGCTCTAAAGCACACCTATTTTTACCCAAGAACCTTATCATTTGAGCAAGGCCAAAGGAGTCACGAACATAAAATACAGGCCAAAAGTTTGGACACACCTTCTCATTCAATGTGTTTTCTTTATTTTCATGACCATTTACATTGGTAGATTCTCACTGAACACATGTGGAGTTATGTACTTAACAAAAAGTGGAGACCTGGTCTCCACAGTCACCGGACCTGAACCCAATCCAGATGTTTTGGGGTGAGCTGGACCGCAGAGTGAAGGCAAAGGGGCCAACAAGTGCTAAACACCTCTGAGAACTCCTTCAAGACTATTTTCAGGTGACTACTTCTTGAAGCTCTTTGAAAGAATACCAAGACTGTGCAAAGCAGTAATCAGAGCAAGAAACTAGAATATAAAACATGTTTTCATTTCACCATTTTTTGTTAATTACATAACTCCACACGTGTTCATTCATAGTTTTGATGCCTTCAGTGAGAATCTACCAATGTAAATAAATGTAAAATAAAGAAAACACATTGAATGAGAAGGTGTGTCCAAACTTTTGGCCTGTACTGTACATACAGAAACTCTGACCTCGGTACAGCAGAAAGAAACCCCGGACTGCTGATCTTCAGCCAATGGCGTGTGGGCAGGGCACAGTTAACCCTCTTAAAAAGTGAAACACAGACAGCTCCACTGATTAGAGCGGGGAATGAATAATGGGATTGAATGTGGTAATCCAGCAGGGTAATTAGACTCCTGTAGTCTCCTCACACCACCAAGGCACTGATCCATGGTCAGTCACAGGCCAGAAACCCCCAACTGCTGCTCTGACCTCAAATGCTATATCACAGACTGCAAGTGTGGGTATATGTCCGTCTGTAAACATACTATAATAACATACAGACCGAGTAAGTGTAGATGCGTGAGTTTGTGTAAAATTCATCTGGAAGTGGACTGGCATTCTGTGGAGGGCTGGCGTCTGCATTGTTCCTGCATTGTCACTCGGGCAAGTTTCAGGCACCCCATGACTTAGATATCTGGGGTTAGAAAAGGAGTAGACGGGGAAAACTGACATTGCAGCTTTATAGATAACTTATTGGCAGATAAGAACAGAAAAGCTCACATACCTTGTCAGAACGACCTGTGCTGTGTGCGTGGCCAGTAGTCTTCTGACGTTACACCATGTCAACTTTACACTTTTTTGTGTGTTTTGAGGTTTGTCTTAAATATAGCTTCTGATGAGGAAATGCAGTTCTATTATGAAAAGCACGGACTTGATAAAGCAGCATTGCAGAAAGTCAGGCTTAATCAGTTCAAAGATTACTTTTTCATTCAAAAAGTTGTATGGTGTTGAATTCCATTTAAGATCTCAGACTCTGTCCTGGTGTTAAATATGCACAGTGCAGGACTTATCTGGGTTTGTACATAAGCTATGTATTAATGGGTTAACACAGCTCTGTGAGCTGTGACCACTTTTGTTCCACATGAGCTTTTATCATAATCTCACTTCACGTGGTCCCAAAATGCTCTAAAGGACTACTATCTGCAGACAATTCTCAAATCTTTCAGAAGTTGTATTATTGATCATAACTTATAACCAGGGAGAGAAATGTCTATAATTTACGCTCTGAACATATATTTGGTGTGGCAGTACCTTTGCATATTGACACTATATTTTCATACTTTATTATTTTTAAACTGGTTTCAGCACTCTATGCATCACCATATAATACATTTTTGCACAAAATTCAAATGACCCCTTCCCAGGGTCTCTTGTCGTGTTTCTGAAAGCATTTCTCTTGAGACCATTTGTACACGTCGTCTTTCCATTATTATTAAATGGTTGCACGTCCTGAGCATCTGAACCCAATGCAAACAGACCATGCGTTTTTATTGACACTCACATAGTGCCTTATTTTAGGATCCTGCTGTCAGAAATAGTTAAAAATGTACAGCAGTCTCTAACTTTAGATATACATGGTGTAGCTTTCCTGCCACATTTTTAATTAATTATCTGTAGTAAATGTCTATAAAGTGCATAGTCTTTGTTATACCACCAACCAGGGGTGTAGGTGTTGACCGTGCTTCTGAATGACAGTTACAGCCTGTGTGCTGACGGTTGGCATTAAAATGTTATAACCTCTCTGACAATGCTCTGGATGAACTTTGAGTCTTGACACCACGTATTCATTACCTTTGACCTTTAAAATGGAACTTCAGAAATGGCCATGTTGCTCATGTGCTCATGTGTACTAGACAGTACCAGAGTTTACCGATGAGTGAGTGGTGATAGAATTTAACATGCCAGAATATCACAATGAACACAAAACATTAAACTGGTTATCCAATATCAGTTTGTGCTATTTCTACGGCTTTGTGGTCCTCCCGTATGTCATGTTTTCCGTATGTCTGGCTCCCTCTTGTGGGAATATGCATTAAACTGTTTCCATCTGCTCTACTTGGACCAGGGATGTCGCAACCCAGTCGTGAAGGAACTGAATTTGACACCCCTAACTTTGACCATGATTCTGCACGAGCAGCATTAGAATGTCTAGACAAAGTACGGGCAAATAATGAATCATGCTAACAGATGCAGAGCAAATGATCTTTTCATGGTTCACTTTCAGAGACTACATCTGAGGTACTTATGAATTCATGTCAGAGGACAAATTGTCTCGGAAACTGCCCATGACCCACAGGATGCCTGCTCAATTGCCAGCTTACTGACTGAAAAAAATATTGAAAGTCAGTAAACAAAAGTATGAACAGTTCAAGTTTGGTCCAAAACCTTCAGGCAATTGCTAGAAAGCAGCAGACAAAGAAGATTTCACATTTCAACATGACAATGAGCCCAAGCACATTGTCAAAAGAAGGGGTTCACCAGAAAAAAAGGGAATGTTTTGGGATGGCCCAGAACTGAATACAAAAAAATTAAAAATTGTGGGATAAATGTTGCCAAGTCAGGATGTGCCACGCTTGTAGACTCCTACCCAAGAATCAGAAAACATTATTAATCCCAAAGGAAATTGCTTATTCTACAACTGCACAGAGGGAAAGACAAAAAAAAGACCACAGAATGCCGTTATTAAATCAAAAGGTGCTTCAACAAAGTATTAGTAGTAGTTGAAGTAGCATATAAAACTTTATTTTTCTTTTTTATATCACTAAAATTTGGCATTTTAACAGGGGCGTGGGTGTAAGAGTGCAGGAGTGCAGGGCTCCCTTAAAGCCGCCGTGTAATTAAAACGCCTGTTTCACACCACGGTGTTCTAGCATAGGTACTTGCTCTGTGGCTTATTCTTGAACGTGATTGGATGTCCGTGGCCCTCCAGTCTTCCACAGCCCCTCGGAACCCATGGAGGGGTCATGGGTAAATAGAGCTTATTGGCTTAGAGATGATGACAAGTGGGGGACTAGGCCAGGTAACAATTTACTCACACAAAGAAAGGCGCCTGGGAAGTACTGCGTGGGGACGGTACTTCGCTCTCCCCCACCTCACCTTCAACCACATTATGTTCAGTAATTAAGATCTGTTCAGAGCAGAATCGATCGTTACAAAGCTAGTCACTCAAGAGTCCACTAGGCGGAGCTCGGGCTCTATGGACAGAATGTGTGTCTGTTAGTAAAGTTGTATGTTGAAGGCTGAGGGGCTGATTAATAATCGGTGTTGTTGCAAGACTTGTGTATTCCTATGGATTTCCTTCCATCCACACACTGTCACGCAGTCTAAGGATGTGACAGTGTGTGTCATTTTTAAGACAGCATAATGATCTTAAATAAATTTGCAAAACAGTTATATCATTCCAGTGATTCCAGTAATTGGTGAGATGAGAGAAAGTAATAATGAAGGAATCAATTAATTTCAGTGCATGCTAGCACACCAAGATAAAAAATGCTGAAGGCCAGATGCTGTAGAAGAGCAAACACTAACTATCATCTCACAGCAATATCACTTGGTATATCATGACCTTGAGTGTAATACTGTGATTAAACCATCCTTTGGATTTTAAGTTTTATTCATGGATTTATTCATATGTGACCCACCTGTTATATGAAATGTTCCCCAGACCTGGTGCCACTGCTTACACATTTTGAGGCTTTTGTAAATTTCCACCAAGAAAAAGATTTTTGTGTTTTAAAAAAAGGGAAGAGTGAGTGAGTGAATGGTCTTTACCGTCATCTAGTGGACAGAAAAGGTTTTAATTAGGAATGCCTAATGGTCTCTTCCTTTGGACAATAAAAAAGTTTTTACAGTAAAAGATGCATCAAAGGATTTATGTGTTTAATAAAAACACCCTTTTTGCCATTTTTTTAGCATAAATATGCCTGCAAGAAGCCCATGACATGCCGAATGTATAATCACCTCAAAAACCCAGACTGCTCTATGCAATCTAACTCTAGACAACTTCAGCAAGTCAGCAAATGCATATCATTAAACATTACATATTGCATGCAACTTTGAACAAACTAATTATTTGTTCTGACAAACCGATTATGAAACATAAATCAATTAAGCAGCTCATTGTGAAATATCTATGATTTGATCACATCTGGAAAAAGAATTAGAGCTTAGAGGCACCAGCAATACGGTTCAGTCTGCAATTTATTTCACCATCATTTTTGACATTTTTTTCTAAACAATATGACCTAGTTTGTCAACTAGATGTTTTTCTGTCTTTCACACAACACAGTCTTCTGTCCACAAAATGGAGGGTGCTGATTTCAGTTTGGTGATCAAAATTAATCATTGCTTTGAATTTCTGTGAACGAAATAAAGTGATGATTTCATGCTTTTGTGACAGGGGAGTGAATACATAATTTATTACATAATTTATTTTGTGGCTCACCACTTGGCACTGCATAATCATATTGCTCTACATAATCATACACCAGTCATCATTTATAATTGTACATTTATAAATGGTTTATAAATTTCATGTGAATAATGCACAGATGTCATCAGATATCACAGTAATCAAATAACCTTCTCTTTTTGCATAATCTTTATGTAATGTACAGATCAAAGGAATTGTCAGTACACTTAAACTTAAGGAATGCAAGAGAGCATGATGTTCAGAAATGAGAAATACAACTTGAGTCTTCAGATAAAGTGGGACAAAAGAAGACTGGGAGACTTGAAACATCTAATAAAGCAGACAGCTATTAATTTATGTCTATGCATTAGTTGGAAATCAGGAAAAAAAATCAGGAAAAGCAGGAATCCCTACTGAGGAATAATAAAGAAGATGGTATGGGGCAGATGGGACAGGAATTATCCATTCTCAAATATGGAAAAATTCAAATTGATTCTGAAAACATTCAGCAGGGTGCATAGTTCTGGTAATATTTCAGAGGATGAAAGAATAGATAATTAGGAAGTATGCTGAAGCCTTACAGAGAAAATGGACTGTAGCCTGAAGAGAGATGTAGAAAGCATTAGCTGTACAAGGTTAGATGAAATATTTGATATTGTTCATATGGCACGTACCTTTTTTTTTTTTTTTAATATTGCTTCTTGGTGGGGTTTTGGCTCATAATCAAAGTAATAAAAGATACATTCATTCTTAAATCAAATGATTGAACATGCCAACTTCTTTCCCACATTATACCCACTATGGTGAATGGGGGGAGGTAACAGTGACACTGAATACAGGTAGAAAAACCACAAAGGAGACAGTTTATAATGTCTGCAGCTTCTAGTGAAAAACATATGAAACTAAAACTTTAATACTGTACAGGTTATCTCTATAGGAGAAAAGTACAATGAACAGGTCGACCAGGACATAACTGGACATGTAGGATGCTTGTAAGTGGATATGTTGGATATTTCAAACAGGAGACACAAGACAAGACAAACCTGTACAAAATGTGCAGGAATGTGCAAAAAGAGCAGAGACTAAATGAGCTGAGATCTGGTGCATAAGGCTGGAAGTGTATTGTTGTTGAGTTTATCAGTGTTCTGGTGATGGCAGTGCATTGAGTGCATTGAGAGCTCTGACTGCTTGTGGGAAGAAGATCTCGCAGTGTCTGGCAGTTACAGTTCTGATGCTGCGGATGGTAGGAGGGAGAACAGGGCATGTGAGGGGTGGTGAGAGTCCTTTGTTATGTTCCGATCTCGACGGATGGGTGGAAATGGGTGGAACCCCGATGATGCACTCTGCTGTCTACACTACCCGCTGCAGGGCTTTCTGCTCAGCGACAGTGCAGTTCCCGTCCCAGACAGTGATGTAGCAGCAGAGAACACTCTCAATGGTCCCCTGGTAAAATGATGTGAGGATGGAAGGAGGGAGGTTGGCCTTCAGCTTCCTGAGGAAGTATAGATGTTGCTGGGCTTTCTTGGTGGTGGAGGTGGTGTTGAGGCCGGAGAGGTTGTCTGTCATGTGCAGACCCAGGAACTTCATGCTGCTGACGATCTCAACAGCAGATCCATCGATGCGCAGTGGGGTGGGGACAGTTGGTTTCTTCCTGAAGTTGACAACCATCTCTTTGGTCTTGGTGACATTGAGAGTCAGGTTGTTGCTCCGGCACCAATCCGGGTCTGTAGGCAGACCCATCGTTGTTGGTGATGAGCCCCACTACTGTTGTATCATCTGCAAATTTGATGATGTGGTTCGATCTGTACTATGCAGCACAGTCGTGTGTCAGCAGAGTGAACAGCACTGAGCAGCACCCCTGTGAGGAACCTGTGCTCAGTCTGAAGACTTTGGAGGTGTTATTTCCTATAAACACAGAGTGAGGCCTGTCTGTTAGGAAGTCCAAGATCCAGCTGTGGAGTGGAGAGCGTATTCCCAGCAGGTCCAACTTCATTACCAGCTTCTGAGGGAAGACAGTATTGGAATTTTGAGCTAAAGTCAATAAAAAGCATTCTGGTGTTTTTTTCGAGGTGAGAGAGGGTTGTGTGGAGTATAAACGAGTTTGCATCGTCTGTGGAGCGGTTTGGCCAGTAGGCAAACTGAAGTGGGTCCAAATTCTGTGGAAGCTGAGTCTGAGTGCTTCAGAACCAGCCTCTTAAAGCACTTTGTAATGTGAGTGCTATGGGCCAGTAGTCATTGCAGCAGGACACAGTTGACTTCTTTGGCACTGGGATGATCTTGGTGGTTTTGAGGCAGGTAGGTACCACAGCTGAACTCAGCGATGTGCTGAAGATATCTGTGAAGATGTTTGCAAGCTGGTCAGCACACTCCCGTAGCACCCGACCAGGGATGTTGTCTGGTCCTGCTGCTTTTCGTGGGTTGACTCTGCGGAGGGTCATCCTGACTCCCGTGGAAAGACAGAGGACCTGGTCAGGAAAGACAGAGGTCCTGGTCAGATGTCAGGTTGATGAGAATGACTTCACTTTCAGTCCCTTTCCTGTTTGTCTTGTCAGCACAGCTGCCGCTGCTGTGGAGCCAGGGATCAGGGCCCTGATAAAAGGGAGGAGACAGCAGAGATTAATGCTGCATGAATGTGGACAAGACTGAACCTTACCTTTCGTTTGAGTTTCTTCTTACGGTTTACGGGTACTTTTTGTTTAATCCTGTTTTGTTTTCCTTTGTGGTCCTCATGCCAGGTTTCTGTTCCTTTTGAGTTGTTTGTGATAAATCCCTTTGTTCCACAATGTCCTGCTGCTTGTCGGCAGTGGTGGCCTAGCGGTTAAGGAAGTGGCCCCATAATCAGAAGGTTGCCGGTTTGAATCCCGATCCGCCAAGGTGCTACTGAGGTGCCACTGAGCAAAGCACCGTCCCCACACACTGCTCCCCGGGCGCCTGTCATGGCTGCCCACTGCTCACTCAGGGTGATGGGTTAAATGCAGAGGGCAAATTTCACTGTGTGCACCGTGTGTTGTGCTGCTGTGTATAACAAGTGACAATCACTTCACTTTGACTTTGCTTCTGTGCATCCTTTACCATCACACCCCGAGTGACACCTGAATTTCGTCCATATATTTCTTTTTATTTATAAACCATTTGCATTCTAGAAATGCAATGCAGCCAATTACTGTTACTGTTTTTTTTGTTATCTTGGGTAAGAGATCCTAATAAATCCAAATCATGTCACTCAATCCCCACTATGCATTTCAATTAAATGAACAGGTAGAGGCAAAAAGGAAAAATAATAATAATTCACATTATCACATTATCACATCATGTACAAACGCAATGATTCGGCTTTATTCAGCTCAAGCAATCTCTTGTCAGATAAAGCATGCAGCATTTAAGGGTGGCAGCCTATTTCTCCCTGGACACCATATTTTGGTTAGTGGCAGATAGACAACAGAAGAAAAATAATTGCATTAAATAAAAATAACCAGTCACAAAGGAAACAGGAAATACGCTACAGAAACACGTCAATAACGTCATTCACGCAATAACAACATGCCCAGCCAATCAGCCTGCTCCTGAACCACGCTTCGAGCGCCAAACAATTCAAACACACCTACAATACCTGCTGGGGGGCGGGGTTTGTGCTCGCCCAGGGCTGGACCCGCCCCTTTCCGTGACGTCACCGAGCCATGTTGATGAGCAATATTTCTACCGGCACGTTTACTTTTAGTTCAAACGTGGTACAGAAATAGAAGAGCGAAAATATCGATACCATTGTGCTAGTATCGATCCAGTACTGATACCAACTTGCTACCGATAGTGTCGATGTTTAGGGTCAGCCCCAATGCACGGCAAATACACAAGTCCAGCAAACAAGACAGGCGGGACGAGGTCCTTCTCGTGTTTACGTACTGTGCAGCCTCCTTCATAGCCACACACACGTCAATTTATCCCGCGCCCAAAACCACTCAATCTCCCACAATGCCATTCACTTTTAAAGAAACACGCTACTGTTATAACGCAAATATGTCAGCCTGTTCTACAACAGCATTAATAAAGTAATGTAATTTGGGTGAATTGGTCAGTGTTTCATCCGACTGAGAAGCTCTCTGTTTGGGCCGATCGTTGAATATGTAGTGGTAAGTTCACTATGACGGTGCTGAGGCGAGGACAGACGCGTTGTGCGTCATCGCGCATGCGCATCAGAAAATGTCCGATAGTGTAAAGTTCCAGCGAGTTAGCTGAAGCTGACAGGTACTGAGGTGCTGTTGTTCGGCTTCGGGTTTGGGTTTCTCAGGCAATTTTAGTTTTCAGGGAGGTGAAGAAGAAGCATTTTTTGTCCAGGGAGGACATGCGTGAGGACTAGGGTGGTAAACAGAAACGCAAGGAACCGAATGGACTTGATTTGTTCCTATATATAAGAACCTCAAAATCCAGAGGAATGTTGAACCCTGGACTATAGTTGGAATTCGTTGAATGTTTCTGATGAGATCCATCCTGCCACACTTTACTGATCGGCGCCTTCTTCCACACTTCTTTTCCAGATATCCACAATGATGCTGACTTTGGTGTATTTTATTGTGCCTTATTGCCTCGGCCGTGCTGCTTCAGGTGAGGATGAAACTGTTCCATGAAGAAATGGGTTGATGACCGGATGAATAACAACACACATTTACAGCTGTAGGCTGTCGGAGGTGTTATAGGCGAGCAGATCAAGCGTCGACTGAGTTATTTTAAGAGGCTTTTATTTTGTTGAAAACTTTGTAAAAAGATGCATCGGTTCACTTTAGAAAACATGAGACCATACATTAAAATGCTGTTATGTGGATACGGTTTAAATTTCAAGGATGCAGCTTTGAGCTAATTCGTAATTTCACATATCACAGGAGGAGAAACATCGTTGCTGGGCAAGTTACTCAGGAAGAGTATTATCCAATAATTAATTGAGGTATTTAGGTGTGTTTATCATTATATTGCTATATTATTTATGCCCAACACCCCATTACAGTCTCACACAACTCTTTTAAAAATAATTCCAACTTTGTAGATCAGTCAAAATGTTCAATTTTCTTTGCATTTTTATAAATCCCACAGCTCTTATTCAGAGCAACATTTCAATTGTGTATGCAAAAATATCTGAGGTACAAATCACATATAATTGTCTATTCATTATTACAGGGAGTGCAGAATTATTAGGCAAATGAGTATTTTGTCAACATCATGTTGTCTTACTCCAAGCTGTATAGGCTCGAAAGCCTACTACCAATTAAGCATATTAGGTGATGTGCATCTATGTAATGAGAAGGGGTGTGGTCTAATGACACCAACACCCTATATCAGGTGTGCATAATTATTAGGCAACTTCCTTTCCTTTGGCAAAATGGGTCAAAAGAAGGACTTGACAGGCTCAGAAAAGTAAAAAATAGTGAGATATCTTGCAGAGGGATGCAGCACTCTTAAAATTGCAAAGCTTCTGAAGCGTGATCATCGAACAATCAAGCGTTTCATTCAAAATAGTCAACAGGGTCGCAAGAAGCGTGTGGAAAAACCAAGGCGCAAAATAACTGCCCATGAACTGAGAAAAGACAAGCGTGCAGCTGCCAAGATGCCACTTGCCACCAGTTTGGCCATATTTCAGAGCTGCAACATCACTGGAGTGCCAAAAAGCACAAGGTGTACAATACTCAGAGACATGGCCAAGGTAAGAAAGGCTGAAAGATGACCACCACTGAACAAGACAAACAAGCTGAAACGTCAAGACTGGGCCAAGAAATATCTCAAGACTGATTTTTCTAGGGTTTTATGGACTGATGAAATGAGAGTGAGTCTTGATGGGCCAGAGAGGGCAGAGAGCTCCAGTCCGACTCAGACGCCAACAAGGTGGAGGTGGGGTACTGGTTTGGGCTGGTATCATCAAAGATGAGCTTGTGGGGCCTTTTCGGGTTGAGGATGGAGTCAAGCTCAACTCCCAGTCCTACTGCCAGTTTCTGGAAGACACCTTCTTCAAGCAGTGGTACAGGAAGAAGTCTGCATCCTTCAAGAAAAACATGGTTTTCATGCAGGACAATGCTCCATCACACGCGTCCAAGTACTCCACAGCGTGGCTGGCAAGAAAGGGTATAAAAGAAGAAAAACTAATGACATGGCCTCCTTGTTCACCTGATCTGAACTCCATTGAGAACCTGTGGTCCATCATCAAATGTGAGATTTACCAGGTAGAGAAAACAGTACACCTCTCTGAACAGTGTCTGGGAGGCTGTGGTTGCTGCTGCACGCAATGTTGATGGTGAACAGATCAAAACACTGACAGAATCCATGGATGGCCGGTTTTTGAGTGTCCTTGCAAAGAAAGGTGGCTATATTGGTCGCTGATTTGTTTTTGTTTTGTTTTTGAATGTCAGAAATGTATATTTGTGAATGTGGAGGTGTTATATTGGTTTCACTGGTAAAAATAATTGAAATGGGTATATATTTGTTTTTTGTTAAGTTGCCTAATAATTATGCACAGTAATAGTCACCTGCACACACAGATATCCCCCTAAAATAGCTAAAAATAAAAACAAACTAAACTTTTTGGGTTCATTGAGAACATAGTTAATAAAAATAATAAAATTATTCCTCAAAAATACAACTTGCCTAATAATTCTGCACTCCCTGTATTGCTTATTAATTATTTCTTATTTTTTTACAGAAATTGCTTCAGTATGGGCTCCTGATGATCCAAATATAGCACCTTTAGGATCCAGCATCTCTCTGCCGTGTGCACTCTTTCCCCCCGTCAGTGCTGTAGCATTACGGCTGCGCTGGTATCGCCCCGGTAACTTCGACACCCCAGTTCTTGTCTACGAGAACCAGTCAGTTAAGGAGGATGCTGGAGACCCTCGGTATAGGGGCAGGGTGTCCCTTGGTGACCTGGAGAAGGGGAATATGTCGCTGAAGCTGGAAAACATTACACTAGCCGACAGAGGACCTTATGTATGCCTTGTGCAGTGGAACACGTGGAATGACACAGCCAAATTGTTTCTGTCAGCAAGAGGTGCTTATGTGAGCTGAAAGTGATGTATTCTTTACAGTGAAACACTGTTTCATGTCTAACAACCCCTGCCTGTTCTTGACTATTTTTAGTTGTGGGATCTTCTCCCATCATCTCATTCGTTGAAGGAGAAGATGGTCAAGTTGATGTATCCTGTATATCACATGGTTGGTTTCCACAACCTGAAGTCACTTGGAGAGACAAGAAAGGACAAGTAATAGATAATCACCGCAGCCCGATATACAACAGAGGTATGCAAATTTTCATGTATTTCCATTTTTAGGTGTTTTAATTTGGCCCTCACTTCTTGATTTAATTATAAATATAAAAAAACATACATCACAACATTCAGTAGTCGATTTTTTTTCAGTTTTCTCCTTCCTTGTTAAACGATTGGATTTGTTTGTGGATGTTTAAACAGATGAGGATGATCTGGTGACTGTGGGCTCTTGGCTGCTCTTCTCTCCCTCGGAGTCAGAGTGGATCTCCTGCTCTGTATCTCTCTCGGACCAGGAGTGGAGGGAGAGCAGGGTGGTGCCCCCTGTTCTCACCAGATACTCGGGTACAGGCAGTATTTCCTCAAACAGTGGTTTATAAAAAAGTAAAGGCATGTATGCCTTGTATATCTGTTCTGTATGCCGTGCAGCGGTAGTAGAGTATGCTACTTCCTTGGTGTAACATAGCAATCCCACCAACATTTTTGAGGAGACAAGAGATTATATTCCTTGTTTAAGACAAATCTTAGCATTAGACTAAGGCCTGGTTGTTACAAATGTATTGCAAATGTATTCTGTGTGTGTTTTCTTATTTCTTTTTCCTCTCTTATTCTCTTTTTTTAGGAATATGGATTTCTCTGTGTGTGATCATTCTGGTTCTCTGGCTGCTGGTGATCATTTTGCTCCTTGTTTTACACAACAAAGGTATTATTGCCATTCCCTATCCCTGTGGTACATATATATCTCACTACAAAGGCATTTTGCAAGTGTATGAATATGTCAGTTGGGATTCAAATCGGATCTTGAGGTTTGAGGCAGGAAAGGTTCTGATGAGTGTATAAGAGCATATCCAAAAAGGCAGGATCCCATAGAAGAGCTACTGTGGCACAATAGCACAGTAGAATCTTATTGAATTCTTATTGAGTCCATACTGGCATGGCAGAGTTGTTTGGGTGGAACAGTATATAATATTTCTGGAGCATTGCATGAGACATGGACAGGGCAATAGTTATTCTCATTAACAAAACTTATCACAAAATATCTTTGTCAACAAACCTTTCTGACGTGATGGAAGACGAGACGAAAATGCTAGTCGTGGTGATAACTGTAACAAAATACATAAGACCAAATATGGCGTCTAAATGTCTCTTCATTTTCATTGACGAGATGTTATCTCCCATAAATCAAGCTCTTCTCCATTGGGTCATAGAACCTGTTCATTACCATCCAAGCCTAAACTTTTACAGCCTGTTCACTGATAACACCTGATCTGAACAAGGTCATATTTAATTATCATTCGATCACTGACATATTCTCACATTATAATCATATCTTTCTCCAAATAGGGTAAAAATAATTGTATGTAATTGTCTGTGCCAGGTATCAAATCTTTTCTTCAGCAAGTCTGGACAGATAATAACAATGAATCAAATTATTAATGAAAAATGTTTATTACTGAGGCAGCAGTTACCTGTCTTCAAACCTGCCTGACTTCATTAGCCTTTACCTGCTTCTCGTGGGGATGGTCATTTTTTGATGTGTCAACAAGCTCAAGTTCATATTCTTTTTGTATTTATCTCTTAAGTATTTTAATTTGCAATTGGTTTATTTAAATAAAAGAATTTCTAAGACAAACTATTTAGCTTCTTGTAAGTAGATCTACATTAGCAGAGGAATTTACTGCAATGCAAGGGGCTCCACCTAAAATCTTGCCTAGGGCTTGTTATATTAATTTGTTATAATAAGAAGATAACCTTTTTTAATTATGAAGTGTGTTTAACTACTGAGAAAATGTTGCTTTTATCTGTTCTGCTAGCATAATATATGTAGTATAATTAGTTTTCATTGACTAAAACTAGACTAAAATATTAATGGGTAATTCTGAATAAAATAAGACTAAAATGTTTAGTCTACTGAAACTTGACTAGACTAAAATTTGTCTGGACGTGACTAAGACTAATAATAACTAAAATGACAGTTTGACGCAAAGACTAGACTAAAAATAAAATTAACATAAATAAAAAAAACAGGCCACCAAAATCAACTATACAGGGCAAAACTGGCAGCAGCAACAGTCCTGGATGTAGTTGTGGGCAATGACCTGTACAGAGTGTTAAGAGACTCTCCTTCTAGTCCTCCTTTGTTGATTCACCCCCAGCATAAAAAACAGCCTATAGTCAAATGAAGGATAGGAAGATTAATGCAAAGAGAGGCCTGGATGGGCATGGGCACAAGCTTGAAGCTTCTGAAGACAATACAAAGTATCTTTGCTAAAGTCATAAGAAGGTAGCTTGACTGCAAATAATAAAAACTTCTGTTTGTTGTCAGATGTCTGCAAGGTTTTTGCATGGAAGTGTTCTTCAACAAGTAAAAAAGGTATTTACTCCATTTGGGGGTCAGCAGTAACTGAACCTTCTGAGCTAGACAGTAAATGTGTGTGCAAATAAAGTGCAACTTCTAATTTTAATAATTAATGTGCTGGTATCACTGCAACTCACTGTAAATCGTGGAGGTTTGTGTAAGGCGCTATATAAATTCAGATTAATCATTATTTTTATTATATATACACTGCACTGCACATCAGTAGAGAATCACAGATTTGGTAAATAATTTTGCATTGCTAGGCAAAATTAAAATTAATGCTGGAATGAATTTTAGTAGTTAATGACCATTTGTCTTATCTCTACAGAGTACCACATCTTGGGCCAGCCTGCTACTCCTGATGTTTTTTCTGTATCAGGAAAAGATGTGAAATGATGTGAAAATGCAACTCACCATGCTGAAATAAAAACACACTGCAGCAACCAACTTTTTATCATGGACTTATATTAAAGCTTCACAGCTGATGCAGAAAGCAACTTTTACTTGATTTTGTTAACAAACTATTGCTGTTAGAGGAAAAAGGTTTATTATTAAAGTGTATGTGTGTATGATTGAGAACGTGTTATGGTCTACTGAATCTCCACCAACTGGCTCTTCATGAAGGTTTTGTCTTTCTTTTGTTATCAATCCTTTCATTGAGACTGGTCAAACTTGTTCATATCTGAAATAAGATTAGTTAGAGTTGCCATTTTAACTCAGCCAGTAGAACCTGGATCTCAGAGAAAGAAAGAAGAGTGGACAGGGGAGAACCGAGCGTTTCTAGCATGAATACAACCGCTGGTTTACTGCATATAGGTATATATTTCATTTAGATTTTTTTTTATGTAATAGGCGAAACATTTCACCTGATTCTGATGGCAGAGGCTTAGTCAGTATCACTCAGGATTCTTTTGAATTTTGAGTGTTGGGAAAGAGTCATGCTTCAATTTATTGCTGCTTTAAATCTTAAATACCTGAACAAACTTTATTTAAATAAATAATTTAACCACTGGGTTAATTATGGTGGCATATCGTCCATTAAACCCGGAGTCTAGTTTCTAGTTAAAATTATGTTATGGTTTAGCTGCCATTTTGATGCTTTTTTGAGTCATTAAAGTGTCCAGACTGGTCCTGGTTTACCCGAAAGGTGGTTGAAGATTAGGATGTATCAATACAGGGGCATAGTTTCTTTTTCTCAGGGCTTCTCAGAACGTGCCAGCGTTGATGGGGTGAGGAGAAGCCCCATCTACAGCAGCACCGATCAATATAGGCCTGTGATAAATGCTGCTCAGCAAACAAGAAAAATATTAATTATTATAATGTCACTTACAGTCTTGCTGCAGACGTTGCAGTTTTGTCTAAATTACGCAGCAACAGGTAAGACTGCTCAAACACAGTACACTATTTCCTAATATTTAAACATTTCTAATATTAAAAAAAAAAAGTTTTTGGTCTTCTGCTTTCAGTGATTTGGTTTGGATTTAATTAAACCAAACTTTAGGAAAATACATTGTGTCTGGAAAGGCTACATGCATGCAGTGCATATAATGTGATTTTAAATAAAATAAACCTCCAGCATCCATAATAAGTTGTTCCAGTGATGCCTTGAAACAGGGTTTTCCCATCCTTCCCACCTCCCCACTACCTGCCATATTCCTGTGAATTTGAAAGGCAAAAACAGATGCCCCAGTGACCAGGTGGTCTTATTCCTGCCGAGTAAATGCAATTTAAAATCCTAATTCAACAATCTCTGAAGCTGAGGAACATCACAGTGGCAGATCGAGGAGAGTATGTGTGCTTTGTAAAGAGAAACACTTGGTATGAACGGGCCGACGTGTTTCTGAAATTAAGAAGTAAGAATGAATTAGGTTAATTTATTATTATTAGGTAATTTATTAATCTATTCTCAATATACACTCGCTCACTTGGTCACATCATCCAATCACATAGCTTCTCCTATCACTGATGACACTGATGACACCCAGCTCTATCTGTCATTCCCACCAGCAGATGCTACTATAGCAACAAAAATTTCGGCCTGTCTCTCAGACATATCGGCAACCTGTCCAAATCCGAGATTCTGATCTTTCCGGGCAACAATTCCCCTCAGCAAAACCTTTCAATTCAAATTGTCTCGCTACTGTTAACACCCACGGTATCTGCAAAAAGCCTTGGAGTTTGGATAGATGACAAACTGAGTTTGAACCATCACGTTGCTGCGATCTCCAGATCCTGCAGGTTCACTCTCTACAACATTCGCAAGATTCGGCCTTTTCTCTCGCAACAGGCTACGCAGCTCCTTGTCCAGGCAATGGTCATCTCCAAACTCGACTATTGTAACTCTCTCCTGGCTGGAGCCTCTGCAGTCACCATAAAACCACTCCAGATGATCCAAAATATGGCAGCCCGTCTCATCTTCAATCAGCCAAAATACACCCATGTTACACCTCTTCTTACCTCCCTCCACTGGCTCCCGGTAGCTGCTCGCATTGAGTTCAAATCCTTGATGCTGCCTACAGGGCTGTAAATGGAACTGCGCCCTCCTACATCAACACACTACTACCTAGCTACACTCCTGCACGCTCTCTCAGATCAGCAAACGAAAGGAGACTAAAAATTCCTTCTTCACGGGGTCTCCGATTCGATTCATCTCTGTTCTCTGTTGTTGTCCCTGGTTGGTGGAACAACCTGCCCTCCTCCACACGACTAGCCGAGACTATCACCACTTTTAAGAAGCAGGTGAAAACCCTCTTGTTAAAAAAATATTACAGAAAAATCTAACACTTACACACGCACATGCGTACACATTGCACAAACAATACATAAATGTATAAATACATTATAATTTTTCTTTGTCTAGCACTTAACAATCTCCAAGCATGCTCTTTGCTTATCAGGGCTCTTAGTTTGTAAACTCAATATTCTATAGAAATCAAACGAGAATTTCTGGTGTCTTCCTCTTGTAAGTTGCTTTGGATAAAAGCGTCTACTAAATAAAGTAAAGTAAAGTATTTGGGGTTTGGTGGCTTTTAAAACAGTCTATAATTGTCTGTCTCTCACTTTCAGATAAGGAAGGTTTGGTGACTGTGAGCTCTTGGCTGCTCTTCTCTCCACCTGCCCCAGAGTGGATCTCCTGCTCAGTGTCTCTGTCTGATCAGGAGAAGAGGGAGAGCAGGGTGGTACCACCAGTTATGGACACAACCCCTAATGGAGGTGTGTGAGATAATAAGCAGCATATTGGGCAGTGTTGGGGAGTAACGGAATACATGTAACGCCGTTACGTATTTAGAATACAAAATATGAGTAACTGTATTTCGTTACAGTTACCATTTAAATGAGTGATAATCAGAATACAGCTACTTTTTTAAATAAATGGATTACACGGCTGTGTTTTCCTGTTTCATATGTTAGACTATCCTCTCTCTATCTCCTCTCTAATTTTGGTAATTCCACATTACCAAACATGCTGCGTAGAGTAGATCTGTGCGATTCATGACTCACCCGGGTTAATCATCCGGATCCTTTAAATGACTCATGAGTCAAAAATCTGAGGTCTCCATTGAACCGAATCCTTCGTGTCCTATCTACACCATGTCTAAATTGTAAACTCCATCACATAAATACATCTTATAATCATTAAAACATCAATTACTACCATAAGAGTTACATAACTTCCAGTTTCTTTGCACGACCACACTTCAAAATTAGGTCTATCCTACAAACCTACAAACGTCCCGCAAAGTTGAATCCTCCTAGTGGACTCCTTGTGTCAGTCAGAGCCGAAAACAGCCCTGCAGGCGAATCTGAATCGCTCACAGACGGGTTAGCGCTCCTGTAGCACAGACCAGAGTCACGAGTGAATCCACCGGTTACCTTCCTTTACAGCCTAATGCTGACTCAAGTGACTCACGCACCCGGATCAGAGAGCGGGTAGCGGGTAGCTCCTGCAGCCGAATCTGAACCGCTCAGAGAGCGGGTTAGAGCCAATACTGACTCAAGTGACTCAAGTGACTCACACACCCGGATCAGTTTAGTGAGTGACTCAGAGGGAGCCGAATCCGAGTATTACAGCTCTAGAGAAGAGACGCTTGACACAGCGGAGTAGCTCTGAGAAGCCTTTCATAAACTAGTACCTCTATGAACCAGGTACCAGTACAAGAGGATAACAGCAGGGCAACAGGGGAGGCCTTCACCCAAGATCATCACATGCCCTCTGCCTGCTCCAGTTACCCCTAATTCCCAGGCAACAGCCCACTAATCCCCCAACTCACCATAACAGTGGGTAACCCATAGCTCACTAAACCCAGAGGCGGCCCTTATGTAAATTAGGCCAGCCCTATTGGCTGACAACACTACAACACGATTTAATTCAGTATTACATCATGATCTTTATACTCTTACAGTGCACATGGACTGAGTGTGTGTCCCCCGGTTTAACCTCGCCGCACGGAGGGTTTGAGGAGGGTGCGGTCCTAATCAAAAGAGGGTCATTTTTCTTGTGCAAGGCTATTTTTTATTTTAAGTAAGTGATGGAATATGTTGGTGACCATAACAGTAAATACTTTTCAATGGCATATTTTATTTTTCTCTTCCACTTCTCAGCTTTATAAATAAATAAATGGAAAAACGGTGCTTTTTTATTATCTGTGATTGCTATATTCATGTAGTAAAAAGTAATCCAAACCTGGAGTAAAGTTTTAATTTAGCTGGCAGAAATATATGGGGGGGGGGGGGGGAGTGAAAGTGAAGTGATTGCTGTGCAGTGTTTCACAATGACAAAAAAAAACACTTTCACTTCACAATAAGATTTGAGTGTAATCAATGTTAAAATTGTCTCTTCATATTTAAGGTTGCATCAGTCTTTCAAAGTGCACCAAAAGGTATGTGATTGTACTGTATATTTAGTTATGTCTACATACATATGTTTAGTTTGTACATTTTTAAATCAAGTAACACCGTCAATATTGTTCAGCTGTCTTATATATGTGAATGAATGAACAAGTTCCTTACACTCTGACTCAGATGTAACACCCTTCACAGCAGCTGCAGCAAATTCTCAAACTTATCTTCTATTTTGCTACTAAAATTCTATTAAATTTAAGGAAATTGTTCAATCATATTTTAGCATACCACATATTTAAAAATATGTTCATTGCAACAACCAGAAACATGTTATTTAGTCCTTTAAATTTACTAATGTTGGGGCGTAGTGTGTAATGCCGAGGTACAGAGGCAAAGGCAAAGAACCCAAGTGCACTAAGCCACTTTGGCCTGCCCGAATTGCAATATCAAGTGCAGCTGCAGGGCATCACGTGGTGGGCAGTTCGACTGTTTGCAATTCTGCCAGTTTGCTTCCAGGGTCCAAAAGCATCCCCATTAGGTGAACTGTTGACTGTACCACAGGAGCCATAGGTTTTCAGTTGTTGAGTGAGTGGTGTCTGCGCCCTGTTGTTGTCAGTGACCCATTCAATGACCTGGAAAAGTAAGTGAGTTTATAAATGGTTTGGTGTTTTCAAAAAAAGTACTGTTGCAATGTTCTGTGAAAAGTAAAAAGTGTGGTTATGCTGCTATGATAGACATTGCATGTGGGGCTTGTTCAAAAGATCCTCAGGATTTGCATAAATCTATATAGCTATTTAGGTTCTAGCCAGGCGTCACATTGTGTTACCTAATCCCAATCATACCTGGATTACATTTTATGATATAATTATACTGCAACTTTACAGTAAACCATTGCCTGTGTGTCATAAAAAAATGAATTGTTCTTTGCTGCAATAAACATTCCAGGAGGAATGAATGAATCTACTGAACACAAATCACTAATGGAAGTGAAGCTCAGTGAGATGCCAGGTAAAATCAGCAGTTTTGTCATCTCCTTCACACTCATTGTTACATTAATTGTACCAATAGAGACCAGTAGCTATAGGACACATTTTGCTTATTTCAAAATGTAAAAATATATTTTTATGGCAGGATTGTTACATTAACCCAAATTTCTCTGTGATTGGGTAAGAAACTTGAAACATATCGGCAGTATAATTAAGATCATTCATGATTAGAGAAATTTACCACAGCGCCTGACTTAGGGACTGTTGCAAAGTTGTCTTTATAATGGGGTGACGGTAAAATAAAGAAATAAATACCAGTTTACTGTACTTCCCTTTACTAAGGGAAGAACTGTCAGGAATTCCCTTCTTTTGGGTACCAGTCAGTTTGACGAAATCAGGTCACAGTTCGCGATGTGCAGACAATCAGGGGAGCGGCTGTCGAATTGTCCCCAAAGTCCCGGGCATGGGACCAGTAGGCCGGCGACAGGTGTCCCTGTCCACTGCGCATGCGCAACGCGTGACGAATGACGACATGCACGGTAACGTTTGCTTAAAGGTAAAAAGGGATAATAAAAAACAAGCCTCGACCCCACACAGAACCGAAACTGTCCAACAGGTAAGTTCTACACTTCATCCAATCTCATTCAGATTTCCTGGATTTAATTAACACGAATGTGTTGGATCCATAATGGAGTTCAAATGGATTCGTATTACATTTTTTAGGAGAATTAACTTATTGTGGGATTCACAACTTTAGGTCGTATTCATGGCGCCTGGAAATCCCCTCGTTTTAAATGATCGCGCTGAAAACGTTACTACTGTGTTCTAAACGCCATCACTGATTATGGTTTACAGCCATGCTGCTGCTTTTGCTGGGCGTGATTATGATGTTACACTGCAGTACTGCTGTACCTGGTGAGGGAACAGACTTTCTAATACACACGGCCAGGAATTCTTTTTAAACTCCTAAAGTACAGTTCAGGCCAAAAGTTTGGACACACCTTCTCATTCAATGTGAAAGTGAAGTGATTGCTGTGCAGTGTTTCACAATGACAAAAAAAAACACTTTCACTTCACAATAAGATTTGAGTGTAATCAATGTTAAAATTGTCTCTTCATATTTAAGGTTGCATCAGTCTTTCAAAGTGCACCAAAAGGTATGTGATTGTACTGTATATTTAGTTATGTCTACATACATATGTTTAGTTTGTACATTTTTAAATCAAGTAACACCGTCAATATTGTTCAGCTGTCTTATATATGTGAATGAATGAACAAGTTCCTTACACTCTGACTCAGATGTAACACCCTTCACAGCAGCTGCAGCAAATTCTCAAACTTATCTTCTATTTTGCTACTAAAATTCTATTAAATTTAAGGAAATTGTTCAATCATATTTTAGCATACCACATATTTAAAAATATGTTCATTGCAACAACCAGAAACATGTTATTTAGTCCTTTAAATTTACTAATGTTGGGGCGTAGTGTGTAATGCCGAGGTACAGAGGCAAAGGCAAAGAACCCAAGTGCACTAAGCCACTTTGGCCTGCCCGAATTGCAATATCAAGTGCAGCTGCAGGGCATCACGTGGTGGGCAGTTCGACTGTTTGCAATTCTGCCAGTTTGCTTCCAGGGTCCAAAAGCATCCCCATTAGGTGAACTGTTGACTGTACCACAGGAGCCATAGGTTTTCAGTTGTTGAGTGAGTGGTGTCTGCGCCCTGTTGTTGTCAGTGACCCATTCAATGACCTGGAAAAGTAAGTGAGTTTATAAATGGTTTGGTGTTTTCAAAAAAAGTACTGTTGCAATGTTCTGTGAAAAGTAAAAAGTGTGGTTATGCTGCTATGATAGACATTGCATGTGGGGCTTGTTCAAAAGATCCTCAGGATTTGCATAAATCTATATAGCTATTTAGGTTCTAGCCAGGCGTCACATTGTGTTACCTAATCCCAATCATACCTGGATTACATTTTATGATATAATTATACTGCAACTTTACAGTAAACCATTGCCTGTGTGTCATAAAAAAATGAATTGTTCTTTGCTGCAATAAACATTCCAGGAGGAATGAATGAATCTACTGAACACAAATCACTAATGGAAGTGAAGCTCAGTGAGATGCCAGGTAAAATCAGCAGTTTTGTCATCTCCTTCACACTCATTGTTACATTAATTGTACCAATAGAGACCAGTAGCTATAGGACACATTTTGCTTATTTCAAAATGTAAAAATATATTTTTATGGCAGGATTGTTACATTAACCCAAATTTCTCTGTGATTGGGTAAGAAACTTGAAACATATCGGCAGTATAATTAAGATCATTCATGATTAGAGAAATTTACCACAGCGCCTGACTTAGGGACTGTTGCAAAGTTGTCTTTATAATGGGGTGACGGTAAAATAAAGAAATAAATACCAGTTTACTGTACTTCCCTTTACTAAGGGAAGAACTGTCAGGAATTCCCTTCTTTTGGGTACCAGTCAGTTTGACGAAATCAGGTCACAGTTCGCGATGTGCAGACAATCAGGGGAGCGGCTGTCGAATTGTCCCCAAAGTCCCGGGCATGGGACCAGTAGGCCGGCGACAGGTGTCCCTGTCCACTGCGCATGCGCAACGCGTGACGAATGACGACATGCACGGTAACGTTTGCTTAAAGGTAAAAAGGAATAATAAAAAACAAGCCTCGACCCCACACAGAACCGAAACTGTCCAACAGGTAAGTTCTACACTTCATCCAATCTCATTCAGATTTCCTGGATTTAATTAACACGAATGTGTTGGATCCATAATGGAGTTCAAATGGATTCGTATTACATTTTTTAGGAGAATTAACTTATTGTGGGATTCACAACTTTAGGTCGTATTCATGGCGCCTGGAAATCCCCTCGTTTTAAATGATCGCGCTGAAAACGTTACTACTGTGTTCTAAACGCCATCACTGATTATGGTTTACAGCCATGCTGCTGCTTTTGCTGGGCGTGATTATGATGTTACACTGCAGTACTGCTGTACCTGGTGAGGGAACAGACTTTCTAATACACACGGCCAGGAATTCTTTTTAAACTCCTAAAGTACAGTTCAGGCCAAAAGTTTGGACACACCTTCTCATTCAATGTGTTTTCGTTTTTTCATGACCATTTACATTGGTAGATTCTCACTGAAGGCATCAAAACTATGAATGAACACATGTGGAGTTATGTACTTAACAAAAAAGGTGAAATAACTGAAAATATGTTTTATATTCTAGTTTCACCCTTTGCTCTGATTTCTGCTTTGCACACTCTTGGCATTCTCTCGATGAGCTTCAAGAGGTCGTCACCTGAAATGCTTTTCCAACAGTCTTGAAGGAGTTCTCAGAGGTGTTTAGCACTTGTTGGCCCCTTTTCCTTCACTCTGCGGTCCAGCTCACCCCAAACCATCTCGACTGGGTTCAGGTCCGGTGACTGTGGAGGTCAGGTCTCCACTTTTTGTTAAGTACATAACTCCACATGTGTTCATTCATAGTTTTTATGCCTTCAGTGAGAATCTACCAATGTAAATGGTCATGAAAATAAAGAAAACACATTGACTGAGAAGGTGCGTCCAAACTTTTGGCCTGTACTGTATGATATGATCACTATAAAATGATTACTTGTTTCTATTTTCCAGAGACATTCACAGTACATGTTCCTGGTCGACCCGTTTCAGCAACAGTCGGTTCCATTGTTACTCTGCCTTGTGGACTCTCTCCGTCCTTTAATGCTTCAACATTACATGTCCGCTGGGACCAGCCTGATTCGTATCAAAGCCCCATTCTTGTCTACATGAATCAGAAGGTCCAGCATGCTGCTGCTGACCCTTAGTATAGGGACAGGGTGTCTCTGGCAGGTGAACTGGAGAAGGGGGACGTGTCCCTAATGCTGGAAAACATTACACTTGCCGACGGAGGACAGTACATGTGTTTTGTCGAGAGCAAGGCTTGGTATGAAGAAGGCCAGATGTCTCTGTCCATAAGAGGTGGTTTGATGTTCTGGGTGTTAAATCAATGTCTTAGGTCCTGAAGGAAGATCATGTTCTAGCCACCTAATGTCCTTTATTAATGCTTTTCTAGTTCTGGGCAGTCCTCCACTCCTCTCATTGTCTGAAGCGGAGCAGCTGGGTCAGGTGAATGTTACCTGTTCATCATTTGGGTGGTTCCCACAACCGGAGCTTACTTGGAAGGACAAAGAAGGAAGATTAATGAATAACAGCAGTCAATTCAGTACAGGTAAATGTTAACATTTACGAACATATTTTTACATGGACAGTTTTGTGCAAAAGTTTTGTTTTCAGGTGAACTACAGAAGGTTTAGATTATTTAGAATTAAACTGCGCTTTCATTGGACATTTGTTCATTTTCTCGCCATACCATTAGGTCCTTGCCCTTCGTGCCCTTAGTTAGAAACTAAACACTTTTTATCATTCACTCGTGTTAATGAGAATCTCATGAAGCGACTCTTGATGATAGACTCTTGCCAATAGTGAACAAAGCAGCCATGAAGGTAAAAGGAGACGACTCTGAAAAAACAGATTCACCAAACATACTTCGCTTTCTCCTGCTACAAAAAAGCGGTGAACTGTGAACCAGTTTTCTATATCAGTGGCGTAAAACATAGGGAGCCCATGATGTTTTGGTGTGTGTGTGTGTGTGTGTGTGTGATTACTGTAGTAGTAATAGGTAATAGATTTCCCATGAACTGGCCCTAAAATTGATATTTGTCTTATATTTTTACTTGTATTGTTTGTGTGGATGTATTGCCATATCATCATCTCTCTCTCTCTCTCTCTCTCTCTCTCTCTCTCTCTCTCTCTCTCTCTCTCTCTTATTTAGATGTGGAGGGTTTGGTGACTGTGAACTCTTGGCTGCTCTTGTCTTTCTCAGAAACACCCTGGATCTCCTGCTCAGTGTCTCTATCAGATCTGGAGAGAAGGGAGAGCAGAGTGGTGCTAAAAAATGTGTTTACTGATCAATATGCAGACACTTGGAAAATTGGCTTCTTTACAGTCCTTGCGCTTCTGTTGCTGATCTTAGTAGTAATTATTCTCATTATTCTCACATGGTGCAAAAAAGGTACGAGGCTAATAAAGTTTGTACTGATACCTGTAAATTGTTTGATAAAAGTTTAAAGTCAAGAGGTATTCAACTTTGTATTTCTAGAAATTGATTAATATCTAGAAAAGTAATGATTTTCCCATGTCAAATATAGCCACATATATAAATGTATTCTGTTTTTTTTCTAGATCAACAGAGCAGGGCACAGAATACTGATGCAGGTACATGGCTGTTTCCTTGTTCCTTAATCTGCTTTTACATCAGTAATTTTATATATAATTTTTTATCTTTTTTCAGAAAAGTGTGAACTAGACCCCCTTAATGGTAATACCATTTCATCACAAGTCGCATATATTTCAGTTGTGTGTGTGTGTGTGTGTGTGTGTGTGTATATATATATTTATTTTGTTTTTTTTTGAAAATGGAAACTTGGTTGAACATCAAACTCATTTTGTGTCTATCTTTTAAAGGAACTAAGAGTCAGGCTTTTTTTAGAACAGAGACATCAGAAAAACAAACAACCACCGAAGGAATCATTCAAACTCCAGGTGAGTGAAAAATGTATTCTTGCGACGTTTACTTTTACACATTGCATCAAGTAACGTATTATTCTGTGTTGCTAACAGAATGGCAGTTTGTCAAAACAAAAAAAGGTAAATGAATCTTTGCCTTTTTTGCCGTTTGGATTTGTCTGCAACATGTCTGTTGAAAATAACATAAAAATCTAATATCTCATCAGTGGCTCTCATCCTGGATGGTGGCACTGCTCCTGCGTCTCTGGCTGTGTCTGCATCAGGGAAGGAAGTGAGATGTAAAAACCCGCAGCAACCTGCAGGGCATGAGGAGCAGCACCTTCATGTTCTGTGTAAACACAGGCTGGGATGTGATCAGCACTACTGGGAGGTTGTGGGATTCATGTGCAATAGTGACCCTGGGGGTATGTCAGTAATGAGACAGAGCTGCTACGCAGGGGTGTGCAGCGACAGAGCGGTTCATGAACATAGTGTTCCACTGACCCATGGGAATGGGTTCTGGCTCCTCTGCCATGACATGCATTGCCTCTATGTGAATACAACACCTGTAACTAGAGTATCAGTGGAAGAGCCTTTTGAGACTCTAGGAGTGTTTTTAGACTTTAACCAAGAGATTCTTTATTTTTATAATGCTGACAAAAAAGCACTTATCTGTACTTTACCTATTCCGCCTAACAGGACACTGATTCCTCTGATCAGCCCTGGTACGGAGACTGATAAAGTTATGATGATATGTTAACAAATGTAACATCCACCAAACACACTTTTAAAGGTATGGAATAGTTTTAGGCTGGTCTGGAAATGCAATAAACTGACAATGCTTTAAGAAAACGCTTCTCTGGCTGTTTCTGCATCAGGGAAGGAAGTGAGATGTAAAAACCCGCAGCAACCTGCAGGACATGAGGAGCAGCACCTTCAAGAAAATGCTTTAAGAATGATTATCAGCCAATTATTCAGTCACTGCATTTTGAAAATAGTTTTTTTAAAAGCATTCTTAGTTTTCAGCATTTTTTCACAACTGTATAAAAGTTTTGCAAGTTGTTACTGTTACAAACAAAAAAGACACTTCTGCATGTTGACCGGGTTTCATCGAAGTAATGTTACAGATGCAAATATATAAAGATACAGCAATCTAAGTTTTTTAAGTGAAGTGATTGTCACATGTGATACACAGCAGCACAGCACACGATGCATACAGTGAAATTTGTCCTCTGCATTTAACCCATCACCCTGAGTGAGCAGTGGGCAGCCATGACAGGCGCCCGGGTGTGTGGGGACAGTGCTTTGCTCAGTGGCACCTCAGTGGCACCTTGTCAGATCAGGAATCGAACCAGCAACCTTCTGATTACAGGGCCTCTTCCTTAACCGCTAGGCCACCACTGCCCCTAGAAGTAACCGTCTACTCAGGTTTTTTTGTTTTAGTGTCATTTTTTTGTTGTTGCCAGAATTGTAACGTTTTTTTTTTATTTAAGTTTAACATTTAAGTTTATTATGTTTTTTGGCTTCTCTCTGTAGAAATATGTGAATACATTATAAATATTTATTTCATAATACAGTAATGTGTTACAAATATTTTATTTATAATTCTACGTGACCTGATTATTTCACCCCAGTGGTGGTGCAGTGGTGACCTAGCAGGGAAGGAAACAGAGCCGTAATCTTAAGGTTGGCGGTTCGAATCCCGAACCAAATCCCGAACTGCCTAGGTTGCACTGAGGAAAATACCGTCCCCCACACACTGCTCCCGGTCATGGCTGCGCTGTGTGCTGTGCTGTGCTGTGTCAAAAGTGACAACTAATCACTTCACTTCAGTAACTTCAACGTACAAACACTATTTTAATTTTAATTAAATAAATGGGACTTGAGGACCCGACGCAATTTTTTGCTCTGTATTAATGTGGTCTTAAAATGACCACTTTTTATATTACTCCTAGCAGGTAAAGATCATACACTGCTTATATTATGGTGTCCCACAGTGCTCAGTTCATGGTCGCTCTCAAGCCTGGTTCAAGTTCCTGTAACACAAAGGAGGGAAAATCACAATTTTTTTTTTAGAAGGACCAAGTTAGACCAGTGGACCTGGGCCTTTTATCCTCAGATGTTCTTCAACTGACAGCCTTCAAGGTCCAGGTACTGTTCATTTTCCGAACTTACACTACACGTGAGTCAGACTTACATTTTAGTGTCATTTCAAATTTTCACTTTCAGAGCACTATAACATTCCTTGCCTATCACCATTCGACATGTGCATGCTGATATCACCATGAAACATTTGCATGCTGACATCATGCCATGACATCATGCTTGGTTTAAATGGTGTCAGAACAGCCCAGTTTGTTGTGTATGATTCTGTGTAGGCATGGAACAGGAGGTTGATGATTAGTGTTCGCTGTCACAAATGTCTATAGTGGGCATTTTAGCATCAGAACTGGACCACAGTGTAGTGGATGACGGGGTCCATGAGTATCATTTAACTGGAGAAGACAAGGGGCTGTGGTGGCCTAGAGGTTAAGGAAGTGGAGACATCATCAGAAGGTTGCCAGCTCAAATCTCAATCTGCCAAGGTGCCACTCAGATGCCACTGAGCAAAGTCCCCACACTGCTCCCCGGGCAGCAGTCATGACTGCCAACTGCTCACCAAGGGTGATGGTTAAAAGCAGAGGACACATTTCGTTGTATCACGTGTGCTGTGCTGCAGTGTTTCACAATGACAAACACTTCACTTTTTCACTTCACTTTTCAATCAGGGTGCACTATGGGAAGAAGGTGAGCCGGCCGAGGTAGTTTGTTGCTTTAACCAATATTCTGCTGGGGAACCTTGGGTCCTGCATTCATTTGGATGTCATGTACAATTTCCTAAACACTGTTGCTGACTAGGTACATCTCTGTATGGGAACAGTATTCCCTGAGGGCAGGACCCTCTTTCAGCAGCCGCTGGACTTGCAGTCTGTGCGAGGTGCTGGTTGGAATCCCGTTTTCCCTTTTAAATTTTCATTTAAAATGAAGAAGCTCCTCCTCATTCTCTCTGTGTTGGACTTCATGGAGCAGAAGCACTTCTCTGAGAGAAGAACAGAGAGAACAGTCCATTGTTGGGGTGGCTGAGGTCCTTCACTATCTTCCTGGCCCTGGTCCAGCACCGCTTGCTGTAGATGGATTGAAGGTCAGGGAGTTTGGTACAGATGATGCGTTCAGCTGATCGAACCACCCTCTGTAGGGCTCGCTTGTCCTGCATGGTGCTTGGCCCGAACCAGGTTGAGATGTTTCCCGTCAGGATGCTCTCTATGGTGCAGGAGTAGAAGTTCCTCAGCAACTTGGAGGGCAGTCTAAAGTCTCTCAGGCGTCTAAGGTGGTAGAGACACTGCCGGGCCTTTTTCACCACGGTGTTGATGTGAGAGGACCATGACAGGTCCTGCGGGATGTAAACACTGAGGTATCTGAAGCTGTCCACTCTCTTGTATAATGGAGCTTTACACACACAAGCACACACTGTGTGTAACATAAATATATAATTTTTGCTATATTGCAGCCATTTGCTCATTTTTTCCTCATCAATGTACACACAACACCCCATATTGACCAAAACATTTGGCAGATTTATTAACAATGTGTGTTAGTGTGTCAGAAATATTTCATGGTCATCCGCAGGTGTGTTGGGTGAGCTCATTGCAAGATCACATGGAGTTCACCTTATAATTGTATGAAAGGTCAGACTATATGTAGGCCGCAGAAGGTCTACAAACATACAATAAGTGCTGTGTATGACATATGACAAATAATCAGTTTCACTCACAGATGTATGCTGTACAATCATTCCACCACAGAAAAGGAAAATTTCAAAGAGATCACTGAAAGCCAAAACAACCATGTCCACAATGAGCAATTCTATATTATTGTATGTTAATTACACAGTGCTCAATAATATTATATATGTGTGTGTGCGCGTGTGTATGTGTGTTCTTGTACTTGGTGCACAGGAGCATGGAGTTGAAGTTATTGTACCACATTTGTGGTTTTCTTGCTGCTGGGAGGTATTGTGATGTTTGTCCTGTTAAAAATAGTTCTGTTTCTGTAGTGAAAAAAAGAAAAAGTAAAAAGAAAAAGTGAAGTGATTGTCACAACACATGGTGCACACAACGAAATGTGTCCTCTGCATTTAACCCACCACCCTTTAATTATGAATTTGAATTATTTGTGGTTTCACAAATTCATATTCTGTTAGAATGTGTATTATTATTATGTTTTTCAGTGACATTATAATTATAATATTTGATCCTACGTTTCATTAATGAGTACAAAATCCATACCTTTAATCTTCTTTTGCTGTATATTTGTTTCTGTTTAACACATTCTTTTATTTTAGGATGATTAATTATTGGAAAAAATCAGAGTCAGTGTATTTGTAACATCCTGGTGCCTTTGGGCCACCATGTGGCGCCATATCTTCACTTATCTCTGTACTAACGGTGCCTTCCATATTTATCTAGATATCTTTATGCGATTTCTTGTTATTGACATGTCATACCAACTTAAATCTTCCTTTATTCTATTTTTCTATTTATTTAGACCAAATGTATATTTCAGACATCAATCAGTAGTTTTAATTATTTGCAACCCTCTTTGTGTTTCTGTAGAAGTGTCCTTGTAAAAAAGTCCCATTGCACCCACTTGCCTGAACCTGCCCATGACACAAAAACGTTTTAGAAAATTAATGACTTGATAAACATAGAAAAGACAAAGCACTAATGGGAGAGAAAGTAGAGATCAGTAAGACACCAGGTAAAATCAGCTTTTTCGTCGTCTCTTTCACACTTGTCTTCACACATTAGGGAACATATTAGGGAATAAATAAAGGCATACGTCACTGCCTGTTGACCACCTGCGCCTCACACAAGGCCGACACCCAGAGACCACAAGGTCTTCTCCTTCCTCTACCTCGCCCCCCTCCCACGTCTCCATGAATTTCATCATCGGACTGCCACAATCCAGGGGTATGACCACCATTATGGTCCACGTTGACCGCTTTTCAAAGATGGCCGGGTTCATTGCCCTTCCTGGACTCCCCACTGCTGCCCAGACCGCCGACATCGTCCTCCAGGAAGTGGTGCGGCAGTTCGGGCCCATGTAGACCTCCGATCTGACCGAGGTGCCCCAGTTTGTCCCTGGTGGAGCTCACTTGGAACCAACACTGTTACTCGGCCATGGTGCATTCTCCTTTCGATGTGGTCACCGGCCTCAAACCCACCTGGTTCTCCACGACCACGATCGAGGGACCGGTGGCAGCAGTCAGAAGGCGTACCGCTGTCGTCGACCTGCCCTCGTCATCCTCCGGTCATCCTCCCCAACTCTTCCAGTGTCCACTCCCCGTGCATCGACTTGACCCCCCGCTCCAAGCATGTCTGCAAGTGTGTCCCCAAACTTGCAAGTTGACATATTCCTATTATATTACTATTACTATTTTTGAAAAATGTGTTGAAGAAATTACTCAAATGGGAGCTCAAATGGGAGAAACAGGAGTAAACACAGAGACACCAGGTAAAATTTACAGATTGTTCTTCTTTTTATTCCAGAAATGCTGGAACTACTGAACTACTGACACATGGTTTAACTTCACACGTGCTCATTCATAGTTTTGTTTTACCAATGTAAATGGTCATAAAAATGAAGAAAACACAATGAATAAGAAGATGTGTCCAAACTTTTGGCCTGTACTGTACGTAAAGGTAAATTACACAGACTACACTGTGAACATAAAAATCACACTTTACACTTTACTTTAAAAATAAGAAAAGTCATTCAAATATAAGTAAATCCTTCATAAAGAAATGAAAATATGTAACAATATTTACAATGGAACTGCATATTGCACAAAACTTAAACAAAGAGTATTAATAGATTAATTTATCATGTTTTAGATGAATGACCTTGCTACATAATGTGACTATAAAATATGACTACAATTCTCACCAAACTGTTGCAATTTAAAACCATTGTATATATGATATGATATTAACTAGAATGTGTTGACTATAAATTCATTTCTAACTTTGTGTTGTTTTTTGGTGAATTATGGTTTCTGTCATTCTGTACAGGGTTGTCTACATCCCAGTGTAATATGTGGAATATATTCATCTCTTTTTGTTTTTTAATATAAAGAGAGACACTGGCGTTAAGAAACATTTGATGTCCTAATCAACTTAAAACTAATGAATTCCATTCTCCTCATGTTCTTGTTCAGCACAACTGGACAGTGACGGGTTTTAATTAACATTCATAACATTCATATAAACATGGAATATGAAGATCACACCAGTCCTGTTGTGCTGGGGTGTGCTGCAGTGACACAATCGTGATAAAACAAAGTCCCATTTACCCAACAGAATGACTTCTGGCTGTAAATAAACATATTATAACAGCAAAATCATGCTTTGGTGTTTATCTTAATAATAAAAGTAAAAAAAACTCCAGATATGTTAAAATTAGAATTTGCGTCATTGTGGTATAATGACACTCATCCAGGTCTCCAGAGAAGGACCAGGAGGAAAAGGACGAGGACGGTGGAAGCCCTGAACATCTCCTTTTACTAGACACTGGTCACCCAAAGGTATTGCCACAGATCAAAATATACTTGAATATTTCTGCCTTGTCCAAACCGAACCCCTTGATACTCTCCTGTCTCTGCATGTTAGGCCATTCACTGAACCACTGGCAACCTGTTGATAGTCCTGGTTTGAGAGGGGGAGGACAAAATCTTCCCAATTCTAATGCATTCAGGTTTCTACTGCACTTAGTGTCGATAAACTTTTCTTCACAGTTGCAGCACTTTTATGTAACATATTGATTCATGTATGGAACCAACCATCTCATACCCATCTCAGACAGCAGCACGTATGACAATCCTCTACAAACATGAAATGAACATTGCTCAAGGCTATGGGTAATGGTACACTTAGGCATGGATTATGGTCACATCGCGGTAGATTCAATATTCAAAACCAACATATTTCATAAGGCCCCTGCAACTATATGCAAAAACCTGTGTCTTTGTTACATGAGTTGCTCACAAGGGCTGCATCACTGTGTGACTCTTGTCTGTGAAAATTAATGTCTGGTGAGTCACTTAAAAGATTTGGAGCCTATGGCAATGTTCGAGCATGGCTGACATAAATAATAATGTTTGAGTCTTATTTGAAACTGCAAAAATATAAAAATGTTTTAGGCAGAATTAGGTCAGTGTTTTATTTCTAGTTTATATATTCTATTAACTTTATAGTAACATAATATATTATATACATATACATGTTTTACATATATGCATATATGACCCAGATATGGTCAAATATCGATTTTTATAAGCACCCTGACATAGTGACCAGGGAGACCTGGGTTTTCATGTGTGTGTAGAAACCATTTGTGCATCAGGATTTTCAGGCCAGTTTTGTGAATGCATGGTGAGACAATCATCATTATCACTATTCCATGTTCCGTTGCTCCATGGCTGTATTGGCTGTTTTATATACTTCAGACAAAATAAATTTGTCCATATTTGCTTGCCATCATAACCTCAACTATTTTAATGAAGAAAACTAAATTAAATTGAGTGCAATAATGGAAGAACAAAGTACAGAAGGGTGGGGTGGTGGAGGGCTTTGGTCTGAGTCCAGACTCAACAGGATAGGATGGTGAAGGGTATGCCTTTATCAAGGTCTGCCAAGCAGTTTACACACACACCCTTTCTGTTTCAAACACAATCCAAGTACCACCAGTTGAGGCGGCCCAAAATCCAAAATTCATGACAATGAACCAAGTAACTTGGTTCCAAAAAGGTCTTCAAATTGAGAATTATTTTATTAAGTGTGTTATTCCTCATACCACAAAAAATATACTATTTAAAATGCAATGCATGGTGTAAGTTTTTCTTTGACAATAATTTTTTCATTGACACAATAAGTTTCAAATCCATAAATAATCCTCAATTAAAGGTGCATGTGCAGTTGTGTGATGCCGGACCCTTTAACACATCCTACTCTGTAGTTCTTTCTCGGTGTGTGTTTGTGTGTGTGTGTTTGTGTGAGTGTGTGTATTTAATTAGCAAACACCAGAATGTTGCAGCAGCATATATATCGGTCACCACCCCTGCACTGCCTAACACTGTGTCACGGCTCAAAGTAATTGTGCCAGGTTAACACTCATGTAGCACAGATCAAATAAAATATGACAAATCGATAACTACCCTGTGATAGAAATAACTTTCACTAAAGAAAAGTCACATTTCACTGCACTGCACTGGTGCCGTAATACTTTTATTTATCACCAGTTGAAACAGGGAAAAGCCTCGAGTAATGGAACGCGGCACTCAGGAACTAATGTTCCCTCCAAAGTCAGCTAATAACAACTAATGAGGCCTGCTGCTGCCATTGGAGACCAGGCCACCGTTAACAAGACCAGAAAAGGAAGACCTTGTGTCGCCAGCAGGCTGCAGTTGACCTGCACACCGAAGGAACCGCCGTGTCAGTAGTTTGTTTAGTGATGATTGTTGCATCCTCATGTTGACGGTGTGGAATGTGAAGTTATTGATGTGTGCGTGTGGCAGGAGCATAATCAGTTTCCGACAGCAAACACGGCCGTTTGTCACCATGATGCGCCATGCCGGGTTGTTAAGGCCCTATTGATGAAAGTTGAGGTGGCCTTTGTGTGCTTTGCTAAGTAAGCGATGGCCATGGCCTGTGCAGCTGCCACAACAGATTCTCACCATGTATTATTATGAACGATAAATGGAATAGGAACAAACATTTTTAAAGTTTCAAACCTCTGGTTTACTGTACACTGACAACTTGAGGATGGTGCCTGGACCCATGGGCCGATGGATTTCAGTGACAGGCAAGATGTATAGAAAAGAGTGAACAAGTAAACTTGTGACCTATGTGGCAGACGCGTGACAATGAAAGGTCGTACAAATAATGACTGGATTGTAAAGTAATAAAATAAAATAAAAAACTTTCATTCAAAGCTGAATTGTCTATTCTGTCATGGCTGCTCATCAGTAGATCTGTTTCGCACAATAATGCAGATGACACCATCTGAGCTGACTTACACAAGTGATAATGTGACCTTAATGCCAACATTTTACACCGTTCGGCTAATTATTCTGTTCCTACCGATTGCAGAGATCTTGGCACACGTGCACCACCCATGCTTGCTGCATGAGAATGGGTGTAGTCACTGTGAGTTACATTGTTGTTAGTGATTCTACTTTGGAATTTCACTTAAATTCCAAAAATTGCAACAGCAACGTAACATTCATCTAATTACTTACCAGAGAAATGAATAATATATTATGTATAATAATATATATTGTAATTATGTAAATAATATTTGGCAACATATGAAGGTAACATTTCTGATTATCACCGAGCAGATTAAAGGTTTAACCTGTGTTACATGTTAATTTCAGCAGTAATTGCTGATTCAGCAGGAATCGTACTGTGATCTGAGTTCTGAAACATAAAGTCACTAATCCCACATCAACACTTCATGGTGCAAACAAGCCTAGAGACACGTCAATTTTATACAAAATGAAAAAAAAAACTGGCCCATATTTGTAATGTTTGACAAAGGAAGAGTCGGCATACGGCCTGTTTCAGCACTAACCCACACTAAAGATGTGTGAGGCTTCGAAACACGCAAGACATGTTAGGGATTGGGCAAAAAGTTTGGTCACCGGGGAGGGTGACGCAGTTTCGGATGTGATTCAGGCGCTGATCCGACAGAGAGCCGACCAGACGGCCGATCTGGCGCAAATCCGGCATCGCGGAGCACAGGTCTCCTCTACGAACGCTCCGTGTGTGCCCTGACTCATTCGCCCACCACTGACGTCAACGGAAAAGCCTGGCGCGGTGGGGTGGCGGGACCTCGTGCATAAATGTCTGTGTTTTACAAGTGATGACCAGTTGAATAACCTGGCTTGGGCGGCTGATGATGGAATTATTCGTGTCACTTTCACACACACTCTCTCTCTCTCTCTCTCTCTCTCTGGTTTACAACAGCTGCCCTCTGAGCTGCAGTGAAGTCAAGTCAAGGACAAACTACTGATTGAAGCATTCGGGACCTCACTGCCAGACTGTGCGACAGCTTCGTCCCACAGGCCATCAGACACCTGAACACTCAGGGACTTTCCACTCTGAACCGAGACACACACACACACACACTCTACCTCTTTGATTTGGCTGGTTTTTAATGCTGTCTGTTCTTCGTTGTCTACGAGTGTTTGTTTGGTTTAAACGTACCCTTGCACTGCCTGTGTTATTCGCTGTCAGCATGTAACATAGTTTAAATGCAGCACCAGGTTCCGGAGAAACATTGTTTTGTTTCACTATGTGCTGTCTAACATGCATGTAGCTGAAATCACAATAAACTTCAACATGAACTTGAACTTGAACTTGAACTACTGTCAGTTCCATGCACCATCCACACTGTCCTTCACTGTCTTTGTCTTTTATTTTGTCCTTCAGAAACATTCTCTCATTTCACCGCACACTATGTAAATTGCGAGACGAGATCTGAAAAGGGAACCTATGAATGAACTTTGGCAACTTCAACTCAGCAGTTGCTCCTGGCAAATGAATGACTTTTTCGCACCACAGGGGCAGTGGGGGCCTAGCGGGTAAGGAAGCGGCCCCGTAATCAGAAGATTGCCAGTTCGAAACCCGGTCTGCCAAGGTCCCACTGAGCAAAGCCACCGTCCCCACACGCTGCTCCCCGGGCGCCTGTCATGGCTGCCCACTGCTCACCAAGGGTGGTGGTTAAAAGCAGAGGACACGTTTCGTTGTGTCACCGTGTGCTGTGCTGCAGTGTCTCACGATGACAATCACTTGACTTTCACTTTTTCACTTCACACCCCTGATTAAAGAGGCGACCAGGCAACCCCCCCCCCCAACATCACTTTACCCGGGAAACACCGCCACACTCCTCGGTGTTTCCGGGGGATTGAGAGTGATGGAGAGAGGGATTTACGGGGAAGGGGCGGGGATGTTGGGATTGGTGCGAATTAGTGCGGGAGGGCGGGAGATTTTCCGTGTAGCTCTCACCCCCCCCCCTCCTCCACAAACACACACACACACACACACACACACACGCACAAACACACTCACACGCAGCTGCCCTTGAGCACGCAGAGCAAAGTGGAGTAGCAGGACAGGGGCGGGTCTGCTGCCCTCGCACAACTATTAGTATTTATTTTATTATCGTTTTTTTTTTTTTTTTTTTTTTTCTTTTACTTTTTGTCCCAAGCGCTTCTAGCGTTTTTCTTCCGGGCGGCTGTGGATGCGGGACGGTATCCCGGCATCCAGCGGACAGAGAGAGAGAGAAACAGCCCAAACTGGAAAAGTCCCGGTGGAGCGGAGGAGCACAACCCGACGCCGCGACACCGGGACGGACGGGGAGCTCCGTGCACGTCGCGCCGGGCGTCCGGTTCTCGGTGAGTGGGACATTTTCTATCCATGTGACTGCGAGCCGGGCCTTATCGGCGCCCCGTCCGCGCAGGTGAATTAATGGCGCTTTTTAAACAAACGAACAGAAAAGAAGAAGAAGAAGAAAGTTGGCGTCTCACGGAACGATGCGCGTTCCGGCGGCGGCGAGGGAGCGCGCGTGCGCGCGACACACCCCGGCGGCGCGCGGCTCTCCTCGCGCCGAACCTGCGTCCAAAAAGTCCCGCTTCGGTCAAACTCGGCGCGTTACAAACCCTTCCCCATCTTTATTTTCACAGTCGCATTAAAAAACCCATCGTGAAATGGAACGTTCGTCTTGTTGCATTGTACATGTGGTCCCAGTGCAGGCTGTGCTGGTAGATAGATGTCGAATAATGGCCAACTGTAGAGATGTAATGACATAATTCTACACTAAAATTAAAGGGACATTTTCTAAAGTTTAAAGTCCTCATGTGGTGGATTCAAAAATCCTGCCATTTTGCTGGCGTGGGTTGATTCTCCAAAGGGAGACTATACTTACGCAATATAAAGCAGACACGTCTGACACACAGAGTCTACTTGTGTGTGTGTGTGTGTGTGTGTGTGTGTGTCTGTTCTTGGTTTCAGGCCCTCGTTCCTGAGACGTTCCTCCGTCGGACTGCAGAGTTTCCTCAGACGCGCCGAGTTTCTCAGGCAGGTGAAGTGCGGGTTCAACGCGAAAAAGGACGGAACTCGTGTCAACCTCACTGTGACCAAGCTGACCAAGGGGACGAACCTAATGGTCAACTGCACAAATTGCTTAAATCTAATTACAATGGACACTGTTCAACTAATATAGCCGTCACAGTGTAATTTATCTAAAAACACTGAATTAAAGCTCTTTTCCCGACTGAAAAAAGGAACGGTGTCATGCTGAGCTATGGCCGCCATAAGCAGCTGCTTTTGGCCGCTTTTCCATCGACATGCACAAGGGCACCTGGCGTTTCGACATGACCTTGGGTTCGACGCCGTAACAAGAACACTTTTGTGAACCGCCGAGAGACCTTGCACACCTGCTCAGGACCTCACACGGCCACCACCCGCCACCACCCGCACCCTGTGCCTTCCAAGCCGCCCGCCCGCCCTGCCATGCGCCCGCAGGCCTGGACTGTGGCGCTCCTGCTGCTCGCGCTCGCCGCTCGCGCCCTGGGCCAGTACGACCTGTGCAAGTCCCTGGTGAGCACCGACGACGGCGCGGTGTGGGAGCAGTACGCGTGCCAGCCCAAGGCCGCGCCCATGAAGGAGTACATGCGCATCCGCGTGGAGCCGCCGGGAATCACCTGCGGGAACCCGCCGGAGCGCTTCTGCACCCTGGTGAGTTTCCGGCCGAACGTCACACAGATACCATAAACAGTGCTGGCAACTGGTCGGCCACTGGTCACATCGCGGTGCCCAGTTTTTGCGTGACGCTCTTCTCCCGCGCTGTACCTCCGGACGCAGCGCTCCTATCCGGATGCGGCTCATTCATTACTGTCTGTTTTAACATGATCCGGTCTCCTCACGTTTCAGCCTATGCCACTTTAGAATGAAAAGTACAGAGCAGGAATGAATCTGTGTTTCTCTAGAGCGATGATGCAAAATTTTACTGCGGACGACGGTGCAATTTAACGAAAAGTGCAGACTGGACATATAAAGGGATGCAGGTAGAGGAGTTTATTAATATCCTGGAATGGTCATTTAAACCCTGAATATAATGTTATCAGTTAAAGGCTTATTTCCAAACTTTTCAAATGACACCGTCTTTTCACATTGGTGTCAAGCAGTAAATCCAACGAACAAAATGCTCTTGCACAGGTACAGTGGCAAGAAAAAGTATGTGAATTTTTTGTAATTTGTGGTTTTCTGTATTAATGTGCAATTAAATGAGAACAGTGTGAAGGGTATTGACACATGAAAGGTGATTATTCATGTCTGTCACGATGGCTGGACATGGCGAGGAAGAAGGACGCATACGCACGACGTCATGAAACGGGGGTTGACAAGACAAGGGAACATCACCAAACAATGACCCAATGGCGAACAGACATGAACAGGGCAGTTTTATACATTTAGACACAGGTGATAACAATCAGGAAACATAATAACACAAGACTAACATTACATTTACATTTACAGCATTTACCAGACGCCCTTATCCAGAGCGACTTACAATCAGTAGTTACAGGGACAGTCCCCCCTGGAGCAACTTAGGGTTAAATGTCTTGCTCAGGGACACAATGCTACTTAGTGGGATTTGAACCTGAGTGTGTTTCCCACTAGGCTACTACCACCACTGGGTGATGCAACACGACAATGACCCAAAACATTGAAGCAAATCACAATAAAAAGTCAGAGCCCAGACCTCAGCCATCAGAGATGCTACGAAATGACTTGAAGAGAATATCCTCCTAAATGGTGTGCCGTCTGATCCACAGCTGCAGGTAGTGTCTGGTTGAGGTTATTGCTGCCAAGGGGGTTATTACTTTCAATACTTTTTCATACTTTTTCCACTAACTGCATGAGTTGTATATGGTGCTCTCAGTAAAAACATTAAAGATCAGATTTTTTTTATGTTACTATTTGGGCACATTTTGTACAACTCCCATAATACATCTTTGAGCAAATTCTGGGGTGATCGGAATACTAGTAAAAGATCTGAATGTCAAGGTCAGGCCTTGGTCTAGGACCTATTTAGACCTCAGAGGTGTGGAAAGGTGAGTGGTCGAAAGTGCATGGATCTCCCAGGTGACTGAACACAAAAACGATAATTAGACAAAAGAATTGGCATGAGAGTCACTGACTTGCTGTAAAGAAATATCCCGACCTCAGCAGAGTGTGGCAGGTGCGTGTGCTGCCCTCGCCCCCCCGGCGCTGTGCTGGCAGCTCATGCAGATTGGCAGGGGGCGGGGAAGGGTGTTCTGGATGACTTTGCTGATGTAATCTTGTCTAACCATTTTAGCCTAGTTCACTGCACTCATGATACTCCACAGCTTTACTGTGCAGGAGAGAGAGAAAGCGAGAGAGAGAGAGAGAGTAATGTAAATGCAAGCGTCATGGGAGCTCTGATTACTGGAGATCAAATTATCTAGACAAAGTAATGTCACACACACGCAAGCCTTCAGAAAGCGGCCCCCTAATGGATGACATTTTAGACCATCCTGTAGACTTGTGTGAAGGACCGGTGTGTTTATTTTTTTTAGTTAGTTTTTATAGTGTTTTTACATTATGCATACATAATACCTACACACATATACACACACACGCTTATAAAGGGAGAACCCAATTGCTGCTGGCTCCTATCCAGGTACAGCAGCACACGCATGCTAAGCACAGGTAATGGTTTGGGGAAGATGGAAAACCAGGTCTGGATCTGGATATGATGTCCTTGAACCCTGTCATTTATGTTTTTGCCACCACACTTGTAGAAAGTACAGATGGATTAGTGTCGATTTATAAATAAACCCTAGCTGGGGAAGGGACGGCAAGCATACATATTATCATGAGTAGAGCAACGTTATCAACCATTTTATGCGGTGTACACCATGATGAGGAGCATTTGCAATGCACCAATTCAAGTTAACGGCACAGAAAAATCTGTAGTTAGATAATGGATGAATTAATGATGAAATTCATTTTTAGCCCACACTGCCCAGTCCTAATGGGCTTCTTTCTCTTTCTCCAATTTGTTAATGCCAAAAGGAGATATGAGCCAAGCCTAAAAATAGCAGTCACTGAATGCAACAAATACAGTGGAGGAATGCAGGAAGAGTACAGAATATGGCATCTGATATATATAAATACACACACGCAACATCAAACAGAGAGAGGGGCAGACACACACACACACACAGTGTATATCATGCTGCCATGCATTGGCTGTGACAGTGTTCCAGCACCACAGCGATTGTTGTCTCGGCGATGGGATTCCAGGGAGGATCATCGCTGGAGAGGCTTAGAGATATGGGCCACCTGCCGTAACAGTTGGCTGGATCTATGTGTGTGCCTGTGTGTGCGTAAATACGAACTTTCTCTGTGTGTGCGTGTGCTGAATTCTAGGCTCTAGTAGACATCAGAGTTACTCCGGCTGATTTCAGATACAGTAAGGACTAGTTGAAGCAAACCTTTCATGTATGTGCAATGGGCTCCAGTGATCTGAGGAATCTGTAAAAATCTGGAGTTTTATTAATAGAAAATGGAGACTTATTGCATTGAAGTTAATATGTGGCACGGATGGCGCCATGTTTTACAGCAACTCCGATCATTAAGGACATGAATACACCACACTGCCCATGACACGCATTCAGAGTAGGAGTCGTTGGAAACATGAATCATTCATTCATTCATTTGCCACTGTGATGACTGCGGCACAGCCGGGTGCCACAAGTAACATCCTAACCTTTACTGTACCTTCATGCATGCTCCCACGACCGGGCTGCTTCTCACCACAGGAGTGCTGATTATGCCACAACTGTGGCACCTTACGCATTATGCATTATGTATGCTTTTTTCTGCATTTTTATTGTGATGTTTTTTTTTTATATGTACGTTTAGTCATGAGTTCACCATGTTAGGGGTTTTGTTCCAAGTTCATGCTGCCATTAAAGGGCCGCCTCTGTATACATTATTGGGTCACCTCAGAGCTGCTTACGCAGAACCTGCTGAATGTATTTAATTAGTTGAGAGTTGGTAATGGCTTTAGGAAGCTTACATTGTGGCACTGTTACACCGCAATTTAGGGATTTGCTGTAAAGAGTTTCCTCCGTACACTGTGACAGCATGAGCGAGGCCACACCCATTCAGATTGTGGCTACAGTCTTTTTTTTATTGTTTCATGTTTTGTGGCACCTTACTTAACCAATTAACCTGTTCTCTGGCTCATATCAGCTCTTGATATTGCGACTCATGTCTAATCATTTTGTTATTACCCTTAAAATACCCTTTAGACTAATTCTGCATGATCAGACTGGAAGATTACTTGGCAGAGTCACTGTATAATGTATAATATTGCATTCCAAGCCCATCAAATGAAAAAACATTTTTAAGACTATTATGCCACAGCATGACATCACTGAATAGAAGCTTTTGGCATGATTGGAATGAACACTGACTGTTGGACGTCTGCTTCAGCCTGGACAATTCAAAGTTATTTTACTGACCGTACGCATAACTCATGACCAAAATCTCTCATTTTGTTAACAGCAGAGGCAAAGCAAAGCATCGATTAATGCTACGGGGCACGAGTCGTTTGTATAACGTAGTTTAGTAGAGTACGGTGTAGTAGACCGAGTACAGTTCTGACAGCTGTGAGGATGTCAGGCCGGGTGGGCTGCAGGCAGGAGAGTGTTTGAAGCTGTTATCGCATTGTGTGGTGCAGAGTTGAGGTAAAGGCTTGAAATTAGAGGAAGCTTCCCGTCGTTCAATCTCTCTCTCTCTCTTTCTCTCTCTTACACACACACTTCCCTTGCTCAGCTCTGCCCAGGCTCAGTTTCATCTCTTTTTTATTTATTTTTTTTATCGGAATGACTCCATAAATCAAGCGAGTTATTTCCCCAGACACTCGGAGTAACAAGCTTCTCTTATGAGACAGGGTGTGTGGGAGTGTGTTACTTTGTTGCTTCCATTATGCACTTGTGTTTTCACATGTTTGCATATTTCATTGTTCTGTATGTTCTTCTGTTGATTAACTACAGGAACATGTGTAATTAATATGTTCCATTTTTTTCATAAGCAGCAGCCAATAAAAATCAACTAAGGCGATGTTTCCTGCAAAGCTTTGGCCACGACTGTGGGGTCAAGATGATGCAGCTGTTATTTTAACATCATTTTAAATGAACTGCAGTGATTACCACATTCATTTTGACAGCTCCAATGTGTATGCAGGATATATAAATGCGTTGTCATCTTTGGTCCTCACAGAAGCCTCAGCATGTGACTTCTATAGATTTCTTTACTCATGCTTGTTGTTTGTGGACAATCTCTTACTGTTTCCTTTGTTTGACTGTGTAGGAAAACCCATATCTGTGCAGCGACGAATGTGACGCTTCTAACCCGGACCTGGCACACCCCCCACAGCTGATGGCTGACCGTGAACGGGGGGGTCTTATAACCTACTGGCAGACCATCACATGGAGCCGCTTCCCCCGGCCGCTGCAGGCCAACATCACGCTAAGCTGGAACAAGACCCTGGAGCTGACGGACGACATCCAGATCACGTTCGAGTACGGCCGGCCCACCGTCATGGTGCTGGAGAAATCTCTGAACTACGGCCGTTCGTGGCAGCCCTACCAGTACTACGCCGACGACTGCATGGAGGTGTTTGGCATGCAGCCAAAGCAAATCCGCAGCCTGACGCCGACCAACACCACAAGCGTCATCTGCACCGAGCGCTACTCGCGCTGGGTGGGGGCCAAAAGTGAGAAGGTGGTGCGCTTCGAGGTGCGGCCGCGGTTTGAGGTCTTTGCTGGGCCCAGGATGTCCAGTATGGACGGGCTTTACACCCGCATGGAGAACATGAAGGGTCTGCGTGACTTTTTCACTTTCACCAACCTGCGTCTCCGGCTGCTGCGCCCTGCACTGGGGGGGACCTACGTCCAGAGGGACAACCTTCTCAAGTATTTTTACGCCATCTCCAACATCGAGGTCCCAGCCAGGTACACACACTCATTAACATTTACAGCATTTATCAGGCGCCCTTATCCAGAGCACCTTACAATCAGTAGTTACAGGGACAGTCCCCCTGGAGACCCTCAGGGACACAATGGTAGTAAGTGGGGTTTGAACCTGGGTCTTCTGGCACATGAAGAGTACAGGCCAAGTTTGGACACACCTTCTCATTCAATGTGTTTTCTTTATTTTCATGACCATTTACATTGGTAGATTCTCACTGAAGGCATCAAAACTATGAATGAACACATGTGGAGTTACGTACTTGTGTAAAAAAAAAGTCACCGGACCTGAACCCAATCCAGATGGTTTGGGGTGAGCTGGACCGCAGAGTGAAGGCAAAGGGGCCAACAAGTGCTAAACACCTCTGGGAACTCCTTCAAGACTGTCGGAGAACCATTTCAGGTGACGACCTCTTGAAGCTCATCGAGAGAATGCCAAGAGTGTGCAAAGCAGTAATCAGAGCAAATAAACTAGAATATAAAACATGTTTTCAGTTATTTCACCTTTTTTTGTTATGTATATAACTCCACATGTGTTCATTCATAGTTTTGTGAGACTCTACCAATGTAAAAGGTCATGAAAATAAAGAAAACACATTGAATGAGTAGGTGTGTCCAGACATTTGGCCTTTACATTCTCTCATGTGACACACACACAACTGCCCTGTCAAAAAAGTCAACATTCTTTGATTGTTTTATTAGCACAGAGATTAATATGTCTCAACTAGCAGCATGTTGTAGTGAATGCAGTACAGTGTAAAATTTCCAGCGCATTATTAAAACCGGGAAGGACAGTGGAGAACCATCATCTCAGCAGGAAATTGTGAGTAGCGCTGTGGTCATAAGAAAGCCTTTGTTGGTGAGGCTAATCATAAAAAAGGAAGCACAGAAATTGGACTCTGGAGCAATGGAAAAAGGTCATGTGGTCTGAGTCCAGATTTGCCCTGGGCCATGTAATTTCTTTACATGACGCACCCATCATACATAGTCCATACATACGACGTTGTAAGTCGCTCTGGATAAGGGCGTCTGCCAAATGCCGTAAATGTAAATGTAAATGAAGTCCCTACTGTACAAGCCTGTTTTATCATCTGGGTTTTCTGTAGGTGATCAGATCCTGGTTCAGCAATATTCAATATACTGTTTTTTTTTCTCGTTCCTGATGGTACGACATATTTCGATTGAAGTGAAAAAGTAAATGTTTGAGTCATTGTGAAACACTGCAGCACCGCACACGGTGTACACAATCAATGCACATGCATTTAACCCTGCGTCAACTTAGTGAGCAGTGGGCAGCCATGAAAGGTGCCCGCTTTACTCAGTGGCACCTCAGCAGGACAATAGCAGGATTCATGAGGCTGTAATAATGACATCATTTTATACGTGGATTGGCCACAACAGTGTCTTGACCCACAGAACACCCATCTGACAGTGTTTGGAATGGCAGGAGAAGACTTCACTTACCCGTCCATGACAAAAAATGTCAGTGAATATTTCATACAACTGTGGACTGAAATAGACCAGGCCAGATTAGAGAGAATAGTGGGAAAATTATGAACAAAAGAAACAAAGTCTGAGTCAGTATATTCTACTATGATAAAGGCAATGGTTTTACGTACACACACTAACTCAAACAGACACACACACTAAGTCAAGGATGTGTCTGCATCCTGTTTGAGATAAATGCCTGTTTAAAGTGCATGATGCTGTAGATGGTTTTGATAAATGAGAAAGAATGTCTACCTTGGTGTTCTCTCTCACACAGACACACACACACTCACAAACACACACGCACACACATTCTTAGTTGGCTGACATGGGCACTTTTATGACAGTGAGAGATGCAGTGACAGGAAGCCATTGCAATTCCACACATGCTGGCATGTCACCTCTACATCTCGCACACACACACACGCACACACACACACACACACACACAGAGACACAGGGTAGAGACACGCAGGGGGTGGCAGAGCGGGTTGACAGGACTGATTAAGAAAAGGTTTCGCTCATATTTTCCCTCTTGCTGTGTTAGACAGCTACAGAAAGCCCCGTGTTGTGAGGGTGTTTGCGGATGTCAGCTGAGAGGAAAGTGCAAAATGGTCTTTATTAATTTCACTGACATGAAGCCACTCGTTTGCTCGAGTGTTAATATGCAGATTCTGGGCTTTTCCTGACACCTACCGTGCTAACGGCGCTAGGAAAGTTTTCAGAGCGTCTGGGCCGAAGGGGTTTTGGTGAAGGTGTGTTTGGTTTGCCTGATGTTGGGTGAGCGTTGCACATCATTCATTATTGAAACTTGTTAGGTATCTGCCTTTGTTATGCCTCTCATCTGTGAGCATCTCATGCTATTTGAAGTCAGGGATGGAATAATGTACAGCTCTGTGTGTGCGTGTGTGTGTGTGTGTGTGTGTGTGTGAGCAAGTGTGCTGACTCAGATAAACTCCTTTAGGTTCTCAATAAGAGACAAGTAAGAATCAATCACACTCCTGAGGCACTTCAAAGCAGGAGGGAGGGATTCCATTTGCTTTAAAAAATTCCTTACACACGAAATGCACGCACAAATTTTACTCACACGCACACAATATGGACGGTGAATGTATATTATTGCCACATTCTGGCATCCTGATGGAAACATTTCGATATGTCCTGAAAGGTCTTACCAGGTTGTGTTGACATGTACGTGTGATTGAATTGCAGGAAATTCCGGGTGTGTGGATCGGTTGCTGGGTGTTTTTATGCCAGCCCCCAACTTTAGAATAAATGCATGAATTTTGTTATTGTCAAAACTGTCAAAAGGCAAAACTGCCTTTTCATGATGCAGGACACCAGGGATATTTAAATATATTATGATGTTTGTGTAGGTGTGTAGATGTGTGTGTGCGTGTGTGTGTCCATTTATAGCAGTGTTTTGTTTTGCTGTAGCTCCACTCTTCCAACTCCCTGAAACACAATTCCCGGTCAATAAGTTATTCTGGGCACTGTGTGTGTGTGTGTGTGTGTTGAGGGGGGGTGGGGGGTCAGACGTTGATAGTGGGTGACGGGTGTGTATTGATTTGGCAGGATGGGGTTTCCACAGAAATTTGTGCGTCCGTGTGACTTTCATATAAATGGACACAGAGGTACAGATAAAACGAATCATACCAGTAGACATGAGGGTTGTGTGTGTGTGTGTGTGTGTGTGTGTGTGTGTGTGTGTGTGTGTGTCCACCACAGGATGAACAGGCAATAGCTCTATAAATAGAAATTGTGGGTAGGGTAGAAATAAAGTATCCAGGACTGGTTAGATGCCTACTGATATGTTCCATGTCCATGTACTTGAGTTTGTGTGTGTGTGTGTGTGTGTGTGTGTGTGCACGCTGGTTTGTTGGAAGAGTTCTGCTGAATGCCTGTGAGTAATGGGATGAGCTGTGTGCAGTCTCAGTAAACGGATTACAGCTCAGCCAGACTCTAACCTCTATCTGGTCCTCTGTACTGGGTCACACGCACAAATACTGCCGTACACACTTGCGCATGAGCACACACACACACAAAGAAAAAAAAACTTTAACACTTTCACACATTCTCGTTACTCATGCCTACACAGAAACAGGTACATCAATAGACTTCAATGCGCACACACACACACACACACACACACACACACACAGTGAGATTATGTAGTTGTAAAATGTCCTGCGGATTTTGAGCTGTGAGTGATTTTACTGTTCTCCTTTCTGAAGGACAGAGGGAGGGAGGGAAGGAGGGTGAGAGTGATGATGGATGCTACTATAGTAAGGATTCAGAGATAAATGACGCCGCAGTAACGTTCATACACCAGCTCACACCACCACAAAACTCTCACTTTCTCACAATAACTCACACTAACTCACATAATTCTGTGTCAGAGGCCACATTAACATGAAACAAACTCCCTAAATATTTCTATAACCTGAACATAACAAATACAAATACCTAACAAAAAAAACAAATATTTGTTGTTTTTAATGGAAAAATAAACTGACTTTCTATTTATTTCTGTTAATTCTGTTCTATTTCACTAATATTCTGTGCATTCCGGTGTTTTGGAAGAAATTTGATATTCTAATATATGAGGACAGGGAGACACATGCTTGTATTTATATTTCATAATTGATCCTTTCGCAAAAATAGGAATATGTGTGTTCAGACACATACATATGTAAAACATATGCTCTCTATCTATCTCTCTCTCTCTCACACACACACACACATACACACACTAAAATATTAAATTCTTTTTCACACCCATATTCACACATGCACACACAGGCGCGTACAATAAAACTATTACTTTCATACACAAGTAGACACATTCACACTCAGGTACATGAGCACAAATATGAATGAGTGTCAGGTGTGGGAAGGTGTGTGTGCGATTCCCTGAGAGAGGGATGAGGGAACGTGTGTGAGTGACGTTTGCCTGCGTTTGATCTGCGTTTATTCCTCCACCATGACACAGAGAGATGAAGTCAGCGCTTCCTCCACATAATCAGCATCTGAATCTACAGTGTGTGTGTGTGTGTGTGTGTGTGTGTGTGTGTGTGTGCAGGAGGGATTCATTTAGGCTTTCCTTACTGCAGAATCTCTAAAGGTTGTTGGGCGGGCAGTGCATCACTCTCTGGGAAAACATAGCTACACCCGCATACACACACACACACACACATACACACAGCTCACTGTAAGAAGTATAGCTATCCCAGTTCCCTCCCCCTCTCATTTGACTCCCATAATTATTTCATAGTTCTGTTCCTCTTATTTCTGGACAGACTAGACTCCTCTATCATGGCACATGGAGGCTCAGTCTGTCGTAATAGAGCGTAAAAGCGTAGGACACTTTCTTTTCCTCCATAGTTAGAAGATCTCTCTCATTGTCTCATCTGACTACATCTATCATTTTGTATGTGTGTGTGTATGTGTCTACCTCTTTACGCGTCCCTGCTTTTGTTTTCTTATTTGAGTCCCTTCTCCTCTCTCACAATCTGAAGGACAAGCTTGACCGAGCTCTGTCTGTTTGTCTTGAACTGAGCATGTCCGCTGATCTCATGACCCGGCAGAGATTAGAAGCATTACAACTGTGTGTGTGTGTGTGTGTGTGTGTGTGTGTGTGTGTGTGTGTGTGTGTGTTTGGGGCAGAGGCAGATAGAAAGAGGGAGAGATGGAGAGAGAGATGAGTGAATAAAAGAAAGCAAATGAATCCCTCATAATCTGGATGCAAAGTTAATACGCACAACTGCGCACAGGCAGAGGCAGACACCTGGTGTGTGAGAGAAAGGGAAGTTGGGGATGAGATGTAGCTGGCAGGACTCAGAGGAGTAGAGGGTTTGTGACAGGCTGATATGTGAATTTAAAAAGTTAACGCAGCATTTGACTTCATAGAGGTCATTGTCCAGTCTTCAGCAGATTGTGTGTCTTTCATAGTGTTATCCGTCCATTCTGATAACAAAAGTTATCCTACTTGCAACACGAGCCATTAGTTTTGGGGCGAGAGCACAGAACGCACGGCAGGGGTCCGAGGAGCTTAAAAAAAGTCCTTAATTCGAGTTTCAAAAAGGCCTAAAATATTATTAAAAAGTGCTAGCTATCCTGAAGTGTAAGAGTGTAAAAGGCTTAATAATTCTGCAAACCTAACATATAAAATAAAACAAGTCTTCAATAATAAAATATTGGAATTCTGGAGGGACTGCATGATAAAATATGAACAAGCATAGTGTTTAAATATTTTCTGACAATATTTTGAATGTAAACTCTACAGCTGAATACAGAAAATCCTAAAAATGTATATAATTACTTACATCATACAACTACCTGGTATTTCTCTGGCATTATGGGTGTGACTGAAAGTCCAGTTTCAATAGAATTGCCCACATACTGTTTTATCTGATAGACAGCTATATTTTGATGTTTCTGTAAAAAGTGTATTATACACTTTCCTGCTGCAGTGCCTCTGCTACAGACACATGTTACCCTTTCAAAAACAGTTCCATTTACATTTATTTATCAAATCATATACCGCAATATATACCGTCTACTGTCCAATTCAATATGGTTACATTTTTTATTTGAAATTTTATGCCACATCGCACAGCTCTATGCTGAACATATATTAGACTTTGTTCAATAAATATAAAAAAAACTCCAGAATGTGCAGCTGGAGTGCCCTGGCCTTACACTACACCACAGCAAAATAACATTTCAGCTAGATGCAGATGACCCAGAGCTGCTGTCACCAGTAGAACAGGGGCAGCTGCCGCACCTGGAGGGGCTTGAGCCACAGAGACAGAACTGGGACCTTGTTGTAAATTATGTAGAAAAGGAAATGAATGAATTAAAAAGAAGTGGCCCAGGTGTCAGTTGAAATTGGGCCCTTTCAGGAAAAATGAACATTTCTGTCATCATTTGGTTAGAAACTACTGTGACAGTACAGGTCAGCGGACCCACTCAGTGGAAATGAATTTAAGAATATGTTGGCAAGTCTCAAGTTAACTTTCACATAAATAATCTGTAAGAGCTCATAACACCAAAAATGCTTCATACCATTTACACAGGGTAAAATGTTTTATTTAAATAATGATTTGTAAAGTACAATCAATAACATCAATTGCATTACTATTTTTGGTTGTCTGGTGCCGTGTAGATATACAGTGACAAAAGTGTAAAGTATTGTAGCGTCTGCGTAGGATCACAGATGGTTGATCTTCAAAGAACCTTTTAACCTGTGACATTTACATACCAATTACAACCCTGGACCCTCACTCTGATCGTCCCGTCTTCCCCCACTGTCACAAATGTAGCGTCTGCGTAGGATCATAGATGGTTGATCTTCAAAGAACCTTTTAACCTTTGACATTTACATACAAATTACAACCTGGACCCTCAGCCTGATTGTCCCGTCTGCCCCCACTGTCACCAAGACGATGCAAAACAGACGGGGTCTGCAAACTGCTCATCGGGGCTCCAAGCTTCAAAGCATTCCAAAGACCTCCTGCCTGGCTCCACCGTCGCAATACACAATCACGCACACACTTAAAACATATTGTCTGTATCTTGTGCTAGGAATATGTGATTATAAGTGGATCCCGTATATGCACGCGTTGTGTGTACGTTCCCTTGTATGAATTATACTAGTTACAACTTTCTATTGTACATTAGGTAAACTTTAATTACCTATAATTAAGTGTATAAGTGTATCTCTACTTTCCTACCTCCTAAAGGTCCCTTTCTTGGTGTCAGAAGGAACTTCTCGTTACTACTGGAACAGTGATGCATACCATGTGATCACAAAATACATCATACAATTTCTATAAGGTAGAAATTGTAACTGCAACAAACCACAGTCTCTCTCTGGACCAGCCATAAACATTCCGGTCAGTCGTAAACCCGGACAAAGGGAACTTCTCCCGCCAAAATGTCACACTTGTGATTGGCTATTCAGGCCACATGATGGGCGTGCCAGAAAACATTCAAAAAGGAGCGTCACACAGGCACGAATGCTCAGATTTTCTCTTCTTCCTTCCGAGACACCTCTTTCAACACTTTGACCCTTTTGGCAAAATTTACCTTCAAGAAGAACTTCCAGCGCCAGACCTAAGGATCGAGGATCGTGACCCTACCGCATCAGGACTCCCTTACATGAAACAAGGACCAATGCAAGTAACTATTTAGATGCACGTGTAAACCCCTTTTTAAGGTGAACTTAAGAATTCTCTGACGATTCTCATTAGGCTGTGGTTAATTGATGTGTAATACTGCCATTCTCTTTTCATCACTTTCCTTTACCCTGTATGTATATGTTTGTCTAATTGTTGTATGTTAGCTATAGCCGTGTTTATTAAAATCTTTAAATTCACAATCGTTTGTTTCTGTGTGCTGCTCACAGCTGAGTCACTGAACGTTGACCTTTTAAGCTACATGCTAAGTTACTGCTAGTGGGAAAGCTACCTTTCCTGGCAAGAGGGGGGGATAATCGTTCCCAGAATTGATAAATAATTATATTATCTGCTCCGTGGACGGACAGATCAAGTAATTGTAACATTAATTCTGCTACAGTTTATCCCAAAATCTAATCTAAATGTTTATTGTTAATTATAACCAGTTATAATTAATTCTAGATATTTCCTCTTGAGCTAATTCGTTACATTTAATGGTGGAGGATGCGGGCACGTTCAAACTTATTTTGTGAGCAAACTCAGTAACAATCTTTTTGTGTTTTTATGCAAGCTTAAAGTGAGGCAAGACTCACTCTCGTGATTGGTTGGTTCAAGACCACCTCCATATGTGTATTTCAACAGCCATTGTCTGTTAAAGTACACAGCCATTAGTTCATAATATTAAAATTGTGCTGTAAAGACGAAGAAATCTCTTTGCTGTACATTTTAATATTATCAGATCGCCTGTTGGAACGAAGAAATCTTCCTTCATCGCGATAAAGATTGATTTGAGCGACGTTCCTCTTGTCATCTTTTTATAGGCCTTATTCGTAAATGAGAGCCCTAAATGCATATGTGTAGAAACAGCTAAGGAACCCTGTATTTAATTGTTAGTGTGTAAGAGGCGGCGAAGAAATCCTGCCCACACATTGCTGTGCAACTAACTGCATTTGTGTAAAAACGGCGAAGAAATCCCGTTTTAATTTTTAGTGTGTAAGAGGCAGCGAAGAAATCCTGCCACACACCCCTTTTGGTGCAGCTAAATTGCATTTGTTTTAAAGCAGCGAAGAATTCCTGTTTTTAATTGTTAGTGTGTGAAAGGCAGCGAAGGAATCCTGCCACACCCTGTCTAACACTCCTAAATTCCAACTCCACCCCCTCTGTTCTAACCCTTGGGGCTCACCCACGCCACCTTGTGGCCAGTCTCAGTAGGTGGGTTTTCTTAGTTGGTTGGCCCAAGCCTGCCAGTTTACCTGAAAGGCTTATTCTGACTCTTTGCCTCTTAACTTGATTCTTGTTATTACTGAGTCAAGCCTCTCTCTCTCCTGTTTAGATTTATTTAAATTTAGTCTAAACAGTGTTCGAATTTAAATTTAGAATCCATTTCTATATTCTACACCTGTGTGTTTACTCATAGGTAGTGCTCCCCCTCAATCCTATACCTCTCCTCTGTGTTTGGCGTATTTGTTTGTTTGTCTTCACCTGGTTTCTGTTTGTTTACCAAACCTTTGAGAATCATCAGGGAAGGCTGAGTAATAGATTGACGACCCAAGCTGTCAAAGTCTTAAGACTGTCACGCGGTCAAATCTAAGTACTATAGGCACAGTCGCTAACACTGGTAGGACTTGCATTGGTTTTGTTTTGTGCTGTCCCCCCCCCTTTTCTCTCTCTCTCTCACCCCTTTTTAAGCAAGCCAACATGTCTCGATCATCGAGCCCTGAGGCCCACTGGGATCGTCTAGAAGTCTGGCTGAACGCCCTGACTAGCAATCTTCTTCCTGAACCCACCGGGGACCTGCAGAACCTGAGCCAAGAGCAGATTGACGACAACCTGAGCATCTTGATGGCCCGCGATCCGACGCAGGACTACAGCCACAAGGAGCTGGCCAAGATCACCGCGTCACTGGCTCACAACCTCCTCGGCCAGGCAAAGCTGAGTGAAGCAACAATCCACCACCAGGAACGGCGGACTGCAGCACTAAAGCTTCAGGATGAGAGAGCACAGAGGAATCTGACGCTCGTTCGAAGACAACTGGAGCAACTGGAGACTCAGGACAGGACAGCACACAAACAGCACCCAGAGCTACAGGAGGAATTGGAGAGACTCCAGAACGCCTTGACTGATCTCCGCGTGGACACAGCACACCGGGAAGAGCAGGAAAAGGACGCCAGAGAAGAGCTGAGGGAAAATCTCAACGAGGCTAAGACCCTCCTGATGAGAGCAGAGACTGAACTTAAAGAAAGAGAAGCCTGGGCAAGGGCCTGTGAGGGCCACCTGCAAACTGCCCGGGCCGAGGTCAGTACTCTGTCCCAACAAAGAGACTATTTGAAAGATGAACTTGACACAGTTCGCAGAGAGCTCAAGCACTCATATAGACTGCACGATGACCCTAGAAGAGAGATGCACCCCGCAGAGTTTCCCCTAACCAGCAGCAAAAGGGAGGAGAGCCCAGTGCTCAGGACATCACCTGCCAGCATCCCAAACCCCCCGCCAGCAGCAAGGGGGTGGGAACCCTCTCAAAGACTACATTCCAGTCATGGCGTGTCAACCAAAGAACTGGATAAGCTGGCGAGGAACATTCCTATTTTCACTCCCAACCCTGCAGGAGGCCATGATGTCCACTCATACCTCGATGATGTGGACTTCCACTTGCAAACTGTTGCTAACGTTACCACACGCGACAGGCTTTATCTGCTCAGAATCACTGCTAGCCGTGAGGTGCGCAGTTTCCTGGACCGACAGCCAGAGAGCGTCAAAATGGATCATCAGCAACTGCAGCAAGCGCTAATCAGGGAGTTCTCTGACCCAGAGTCAGAGCATGGACTGATCACTGCCATGGACCTTAAACAGGGCAGACAGGAAACCACGCAAGCCTACTACAACAGACTCCGACAGGCCTACTTCGGAGCACGCAACGAGCCAGGAATGGAGGACGATTTCAATTTCAGATCCCTGTTCCTCCGGAACCTGCACCCCACAGTAAGTCACTATCTGGGGGTTCTGGCATGCCCACGGACGATGTCCACCCAACAGCTGAGAGACTTGGCCCACAAGGCCTTCGCCAAACAAAGAGCTGTTTCGGAAAAGACAGCGAAAACCCACACCATCTATCCTGTCTCCACTCAGAGTGCAGAACTCACTCTAGAGGGCGCCGAGCAAAGCCACCATGACAACAGATGGTCACGAACCTTTCCAGCCAACAGGGGGCAGCGTGGACATGACGGGGCCCGACACAAACACCAAACTGGTCATTCCGGAAGATCCTGGGACAGGTCACAACCACCCTCCAACCCAAGGGATGAAGCCACATGGGAAGGAAAGAGACGACCCAGAAGGAGCCAATTTTCAGCAACACAAGCGTCAAGATCAGATTGGCAGCAGCCGAACCCTTCTCAACACTCTCTGGATCAGTCCAGATTTAAATCACCAGCAGGACCAAACTGGGAAGCCACATCTGAAGCAGCAGAGATCATGAGAGTTTTGAAGGAACTCCTCCAGGAAAGGCACCAGAGGGGGGGCAAAAAGGATGAGTCAGATCAGGCATGACTAAGCGTGCAGTCTGACCCTATCACCCAATCAAAGTCCCCTCAACATAATCCTCCTAACCAACTCAAACATAATCCTCTGCTGACCACAGAACGAGAGGTCCCACCACCAAGTGATATCACGCAACCACAGCAGATTACTATGGAACCATCAGAACCAGCCAACTCCCAGCATCACACCTCAAGCCAGGACCTTGATGTACCTGAGAGTGCTGTCTTGGTGGTCTGTCTGCCGGAAGAGTCACGGGAGACTGGTCCTGACTGCTTACCGATTACCACACAAGCCCCAATACCAAGACTGTTGGGGAACCTAATTGAAAGGGGGGTAGCCAAGAAACTGTACCTGACCACCACTTTGGAGAATGAGGTAAGGCTAGAGGCCCTGGTGGACACGGGAGCAGACCTGACTCTGATGTCAGCCCAGCTTTTCGACAGACTTCAGATTGCTGCCAAGGGACAGAATCGAACTCTCGAATATAAGAACTGTGTGCTGAACGTACAATCATACAGCCAAAATGATGTACAACTAGAACAACTAGCTCCCATTCACCTAACCATCGGCCCTATGACCTTAGTACACCCTGTGTACATCTCTCCATTTGACACATACCCGCTCCTTATTGGAAAAGACCTGCTAGACCGCTTTGAGCCCCTATTGGACCTCAAACATCTAAAAATTTGGGCTCAAGTGCGAGAACCTCTGCCTCCTCAGTCACCAAGATCACGCCAGACAGACCGCCAGGTCACAAAGGCCACAGAAGGCCTCGCCAACAACTGCGGGAACACACCGACCCAAGAGCAAGGTTCAAGGTCATCACTATGCACTTTCCAGCTAGCTACAGCAGGTGCACTACACGGCGAGTTATGGTATCCACCTGCCCACCCACCCACCCTTAATGTGGCTGCCATAACCCGCAGCAAACAGACTCAGCCCACTTCAATGACCACCTCACAGCCGCTTACGCTGGCTCCTCAAATCACCACCATGGACATTGCTGACATGCAGGCCTCTGACCCAGCTATACACACTATCCCTCACCACCTCTCTGACCCCTCCAACCGCCCTATCACAGCTGCACAAATGGCCAATACGCCAACCCTCAAAGCACTACTCAACGTGAAACCTATGCTGTGTGTGACGCACAATATTCTTGGGTACTGCCCTGATGACGTCACTGCGCCAAGGCTTGTGGTGCCACAGTGCCTAAGGGGGGTCATGCTAATATATGCTCACGACACACCAAGCGCGAGACACCACGGCACAAGTACCACGTATGAGACACTAGAACAAGCGGCATACCGGCCCAGCATGCAGCAAGATTTGGCAGAGTATGTGAAAGAATTCTTTCCTTGTTACCAACTCCAACCAACAAAAACAAACCACAGAGCCTCACTGCAGCGCAGAGGAGTCACATCTCCTTGGTCAGACCTCCAAAGTGACTGGGTTGGACCCCTGCCTAGGTCAACTAGAGGCTACAAGTATTTCCTCACAGTCGTATTCCAGTTCACAAAGTTCGGGCTGCCACTGAGAGTCAACTCAGACAAGGGCACCAACTTCACAGCTGAGATTATACAGCAAACCTGGAAACTTCTGGGAATACAAGTACACCTGCTATACCAGCCAGGAGACACCAACTACACCACTCACCAGTACCTTGAGGAACCGCACCGGCATTTGAGAACCGCATTTGCTTTTGCCCAACAACGACTCCAAAAGAGTGCAGATGGCCAGAAAGCATATTACAACTGGAAGGCATCACACCAAGAACTGGACGTGGGTGACAAGGTCTGTTATTACTGCAACATACAACCGCCTCAGACATCCTCTCATCGGCTGTCAAAGGAGTTTCCTCCACACTGGACTGGACCGCATGAGATCATGGACAAACTCGTTCCTGTCGCATACCAGATCAAGAGACATGTGGCTTCTGGCAGGGAAAGACAAAGGGGGGTGCTGCTGTGGCTGTCCTTGCTATGCCTCCAGCTAACCAGAGGACAACCACAACCTGAGATCACATCCCCAGGTCCAGCATCCGGCATTGCACTGAGGGACCAACATGGACTTCTCATCACCAACGACTGTAACCCTCAAGTATACCTGGCGTTGTACCACCTTCCAAGCGACGAGTACCAGTCTGCGGTGGAACTTCCATCTTTCTTCAAGGATCACAGCCTCACCCTGGAGCCCGAACTGGAACAGAGCATTGAGGAAGGGGGGTCTCAGATAATTGATATCACCCCAATCGACACAGCCCTCCAAGCATTGTCTAGGCAACCTGTCCAGACCAACTTTCCTGTTGCCCGATCCTGGACTGCGGCCGACACAGCTCTTTGCCTCGCCACAGCGATCAGTTGCACCCTAACTCTCGGCCTTGCCTCCGTCCTGTTTAACAGAGTAAATTTGGTGCAAAGGTCCATGAACCGGTGCACGGCTGCATTTCCCCGGACCTTTCAAGAAAAACCGCCGTAGGAGAGTACCCCAGGCAGAGGCAGTGCTGAACTTGACCAAGGGAACACCCGGGTGGAAGACCCAAAGGCTTGCTGGTCCACCTGCCATCTGACTTACAGGATCCATCTGTCATCCCACCTTCATGATCCAATGTGTCTGATAAGGTTTCTAGTTGAACACTTTTCAGCCACAAGGGGGGATTTGTAGCGTCTGCGTAGGATCACAGATGGTTGATCTTCAAAGAACCTTTTAACCTGTGACATTTACATACCAATTACAACCCTGGACCCTCACTCTGATCGTCCCGTCTTCCCCCACTGTCACAAATGTAGCGTCTGCGTAGGATCATAGATGGTTGATCTTCAAAGAACCTTTTAACCTTTGACATTTACATACAAATTACAACCTGGACCCTCAGCCTGATTGTCCCGTCTGCCCCCACTGTCACCAAGACGATGCAAAACAGACGGGGTCTGCAAACTGCTCATCGGGGCTCCAAGCTTCAAAGCATTCCAAAGACCTCCTGCCTGGCTCCACCGTCGCAATACACAATCACGCACACACTTAAAACATATTGTCTGTATCTTGTGCTAGGAATATGTGATTATAAGTGGATCCCGTATATGCACGCGTTGTGTGTACGTTCCCTTGTATGAATTATACTAGTTACAACTTTCTATTGTACATTAGGTAAACTTTAATTACCTATAATTAAGTGTATAAGTGTATCTCTACTTTCCTACCTCCTAAAGGTCCCTTTCTTGGTGTCAGAAGGAACTTCTCGTTACTACTGGAACAGTGATGCATACCATGTGATCACAAAATACATCATACAATTTCTATAAGGTAGAAATTGTAACTGCAACAAACCACAGTCTCTCTCTGGACCAGCCATAAACATTCCGGTCAGTCGTAAACCCGGACAAAGGGAACTTCTCCCGCCAAAATGTCACACTTGTGATTGGCTATTCAGGCCACATGATGGGCGTGCCAGAAAACATTCAAAAAGGAGCGTCACACAGGCACGAATGCTCAGATTTTCTCTTCTTCCTTCCGAGACACCTCTTTCAACACTTTGACCCTTTTGGCAAAATTTACCTTCAAGAAGAACTTCCAGCGCCAGACCTAAGGATCGAGGATCGTGACCCTACCGCATCAGGACTCCCTTACATGAAACAAGGACCAATGCAAGTAACTATTTAGATGCACGTGTAAACCCCTTTTTAAGGTGAACTTAAGAATTCTCTGACGATTCTCATTAGGCTGTGGTTAATTGATGTGTAATACTGCCATTCTCTTTTCATCACTTTCCTTTACCCTGTATGTATATGTTTGTCTAATTGTTGTATGTTAGCTATAGCCGTGTTTATTAAAATCTTTAAATTCACAATCGTTTGTTTCTGTGTGCTGCTCACAGCTGAGTCACTGAACGTTGACCTTTTAAGCTACATGCTAAGTTACTGCTAGTGGGAAAGCTACCTTTCCTGGCAAGAGGGGGGGATAATCGTTCCCAGAATTGATAAATAATTATATTATCTGCTCCGTGGACGGACAGATCAAGTAATTGTAACATTAATTCTGCTACAGTTTATCCCAAAATCTAATCTAAATGTTTATTGTTAATTATAACCAGTTATAATTAATTCTAGATATTTCCTCTTGAGCTAATTCGTTACAGTATATACATGATATTTTAAGATTTAGAACAATAGATATATTTGAGGTTGCCCAATATTAACAGAAATACAAGCCAACAAACAGACAACAATATTTTTAGGTAGGTGGCTGCCAGCCTGTCCCTGTTTCTGTCTGTTTGCTGGTTCACATTTTTCAGCTTCGATCTGGGACTGTGAGAGAAACATAACACTTTTCAGGCATCCTTTTAAAGTAACACTGTGTATTAATGCTACATACAGCTTCCATATTAACGTTAATGTTTTTATTAGTAGCCATAGACACTAGCAACTACCATACATACAGTCTGAGTAATGAGTCAGTGTTTTTGCAATGGGTGACATGTCTTTAAGATGCTCCAGTTTATTGTGTTTCTCGACCTTGTTGCAACCACTTGGTTTGCTTGTAGTATCAAGATTTTGCTGCCTGCAGAGCTGCTCTGTGAAGCCACCTGGAGGAGGCAAATATTTACATTTACATTTACAGTATTTACAGAGACACTCTCATCCAGAGCGACTTACAATCAGTAGTTACAGGGACAGTCCCCCCCTGGAGACACTCAGGGTTAAGTGTCTTGCTCAGGGACACAATGGTAGTAAGTGGGGTTTGAACCTGGATCTCCTGGTTCATATGTTTCACCCTTTAGGCTACTACCACCCTATACATATTCTTACAAATGTACATCTAGTTTCATTATTGATATTTTAACAATCATTGTACAAATCATGTTATGTAGAAGCATTCCAGTTCCAGAACAAACTGTTTCATTAAGCTAATTTTATTTGATATATTTCAGACGCTTGTTGTCTGTCACAAGAAGTGTAGAGCAGTCACATTCACTACATCTCACCTGAGTTACACCTCACAGCAGGTTTACATGGTCGGGTACAAATGATTTATGGATCACCCTGATGTAACAAATCCTTAGAACTTGCAACACTTTTCACTTAATTCACGCATCTGATTTGAGAGAGAGCCAAAGCGAAGGCATGGAGAGATAAAACAGCATAATGAAAACGAGATCCAGAGTGAGAAAGGAGGCAGATATGTTATTGCGAAGTAGAAGGTTTAATACCGAATTCTGTAAAGCTGTACACTCACTTGCACTGGAGCAGAAGGGAAAACACCACTTCCCTCTTTCAGAGGAAAAAACAAATGCTGGTGATCACGAAGGCGGTCATGTCCAATTTGATCTGACAATTAGACCCATCCCTCTCATACAAACATCTGCTATCTGACAATCTGAATAGTAAGTGTCTAAATTATGTCTAGTTACCTATATGTTTGTTAAATCTTTCCTACTATGGACCTGTGGAATTGTCCCTACTGGTAATATGTTGTACTAAATGTTATCTAATGTGTGAGGACATGTGCTTGTGAACTGTTACATCAGGGCATTATTGTACAAAACATCGCACATAAACCTCACACACACCTTATATAACCTTTGAAACAGACTTGTCCAATGTAGTTATGGAGTCTAAAGCTGTGTCTAAAATGTTTACACTGCAAGCCCGGGCTGCATTTCGAATCTTAAGGCTCCTTTACACACGGCTGAGGAACACGGCCTTCATTACAAGAATTCCGAAGGATCCATCGATCTTTCGTGCCCCTCGGTTACCCACCGGATTATGCACTCGCCTGGATTTTTTAGGGGGAAACGTTACGAAACCAAAGCAGCCGGTTCTGCATCTGGGAATATGCTTTAAAATGTAAGTCATGTCTGAACTAAACCTATTACTGGTGACACAGGATTGTGACCTGTAACCTTAACACTGAGCTTTGGTGATGACGTCACTGATGAGGTCTGAAGTGGTATTAAACCCCCCCCCCTTCACATATAGATTAGAATGACAGCAGCAGATGATGACAGGACTGTGATTGGGGACAGACAGATGCTTGTTGTGTGTTGTGTGCATCATTGGGGTGTGGCGCTTTGTGCAGCATCACGTGACAGCATTTGCAAAATCGTTTAATATGTCAAACTGACAGGGTGGAGAAACGTTGATTAATGGTGATATTTTTTTATTAACAAAGGTTTCTCGGTGTGTGTGTGGGTATGAAGAGTGGTTGAGGGGGCAGATGTTAACTTAGCCAGTCCAGGCTACAGATCACTGTACACAGACCAAGAGCCCACTCTCTCTCTTTCTCTCTCACTCTCTCTCTTCCTCGTGCTCTCCTTCTCTCCATGTCTGGCTGAAAATCACATTGTCATTTTGACATTGAAAACAGAAGGAAAGAACAGATAGATAGATAGATGAATGGATGGATGGATGGATGGATGGATGGATGGATGGATGGATGGATGGATGGGAAGGTAGGTAGGTAGGTAGGTAGGTAGGTGGGTAGGTAGGTAGGTAGGTAGGTAGGTAGTTCTTCACTCTGACACAGGAAACTCTGTGACTTTTCATGGCAGCCACAGGGCGTCCCGTGTGATCAGCACTGATCTCTTGTGTTGTGGGGGCGGGCACGTCTGTGGGTGGAGAGGGGGAGACGCACACAGGGAGAGAGAGGTGAGGAAGGATGGAGGAAACGAGGGATGGGCTTGTGAATATTTGATGCAGACGGATGGAGGTTCACTCTAGCGGAACAAAGCAGATGAGAACAGAGGCACTCAGGGGGAACAGCGTCATTTAAAGTCACAGGTGCAAGCACACACACACACACACACACACACACAGTCCACATGCACAGATCTATTCATTTTGGGTACCCTGATGTATCATTTATGTGATTAAATTTTAAATTGAATGTTTTTATAATAGCCAAATTGCACGCACACACTCACACTGATTTCATATTTGGATGGCTGCATGCACACACGTGTGTGTGTGGCTGTGTGTGGGTGAGCTCACACACTATTCATTTACAGGGTTGCTGATATTTCATTTATTTGCAAGTTTCATTTTTTATAACAGCCTATACATTTTTGAACATGCAGATGCATTTCCACACAAACCACAAACATTTTGAACACACAACTCTTGTTTGATTCCTGTTCTTGTAAAATGTGATGCATGCTTGTAATTCCCTAATGTATCATTTATGAGTTTGGGGTTCAAACACACCGAAATCAGTTGTTACCTGGTTTATATCTGCTGATCAGATCTTGAACCCAAGAGAGAGTTTAGTCCTCACCAAGACTGGACACACATGCACACAGACACTACGCTCACTTTGCACACTGTCTTGTGTACTGTGATGAGGCTACTGCTACATTTTAACGTTGTGTGCCCGTGTGTGTTTGTTTCTCATCAGGTGCAAGTGTAACCTGCATGCGTCGCAGTGTGTGTTTGTTGATGGGAACCTGCAGTGTGTGTGTGAGCACAACACTGCTGGCCAAGACTGTCAGCGCTGCAAAAAGGGCTTCAAAGCCAGGACCTGGAAACCTGGATCATACCTGCCATCACCTAATGGATCCCCTAACACCTGTACGGATACACAAACACACACACACACACACACACACAGTTAATGATCTCCTAGAAGTTGCACATAAGCATTCAAACATACACACCTAACATAAAGTTGTGGCGAAGGTGCGTAAATGTTCATCCAGTGTGAGGAATGTTTATGACTGAAATTCTATTACCAGTTAAAGAAATATACACACGGCCTTGCGGGGTTTCTCTTGTTTTTTGCAACTGGTCCAGGTTCTTCACTTCTTGCTTTTGGGCTTTTTTTGTTTGTTTGTTTCATTTGCTCATGTTCACTTATTCCATCCTGATTCTTGCAACTGCGTAATTATGACTTTGCACAGAACCAGCAGGACCGTAAGATCAGTGTGTCTGTGTGTCTGAAGAATGTGTCTCACCTACTTCTTTCATTGATCACCTGTGACACCAGGCCATGGCTGATCTCTGAACTGTGCTGAGCTTTATAAAGAGCCATGGTCTTCACACAGCTCACATTTCCACTGACGTGTGATTCATATTTAATTAACACTCCAATAACTACTTAATAAGCATTTAAAAAGTCATTAAGTGTTCAGAAAAGATTAATCGGCTGCTCTGAAGCTGGGAAGAAAAGAGGGAAGGGAAGTAAGGGACATGAGTGGAGAGGGAGGGGCAGCGAGAAAAGGGGAGTGGTGTTGAATGAGAAGATGCTTCTGTGGAGGGGAATCCTCCCAAACGAACACAGAGCAGGCGCACTGATGACAAAAATCTAGGGCAAGCCCACACACCCAGAGCCAAACACATCTTCACTTTAACACACATGCGCGCACGCACACACACACACACACATATATGTCACAAACACACACACATAAACATGCAAGGACACAAGGATACACACATACACACATGTTTATTTGCCACATCATTCAGCTTCCAGTTAATACTCAGATGTGCTCTCTTTCACACACACACACACACACACATTCATATGCTCAACACTCCCTTTTCAGTCAATGCTCATACACTGAGACTGCAGAGTTCTTTAAACTGCAAAGATCTGTCAGCTCACACAAAGATCAAACTTGCTGAAGCGTGTATATGTGCCAACTCAACTCCCACGGAGTTTAAAGACACACACACAAACCCTTACTTACTTTCTATCTCTCAGACACACACACATACACACAGCACTAAGCATTATATGAACTGTTTTTGTATTAATTGTCTCCTCTCTACCCCTCTTCTCCTCTGGTTTCTTTCCCTTCCTCTGTCTTTCTGTCTCTCTTTGTCTCTCAGGTGCCCAGGCAGGCATGTCCACCGGATCTAGTAAGTAACGTGCTAATTTCAGTGAAGGAGAACAGCATTTGCTCTCTTTTTGTTTCCCTTGCCGTCGCTCTTTCTTCCCGCTCTTCGTTGTCTCAGCCTTCCTCCATTTTTAATAGGCCGCCTGTCCCACGTCTTTCATCATCACCGGGGAACTGCACCAGCCAGAACTCTCTCCACAGCTTCAGAGAGAGATGGAGGGGGTGGAGAGAAGGAGAGATATGGAGAGAATGAAAGAAAAAGATGGGGGTTAAAAGAGTGTTTGAATGAGCGAGAGAATATATGTGTGTGTGTGTTGGTGGGAGGGCCAGTCCCAGCAGAGTTCTGGAATAGAAAGCAGAGCGTGATTAGGGATTCTCTCTGAGGAGATGCCCTCAGCTCTTACACTGAATGATCCTGTGTGTGTGTGCATGTGTGTGTGTCAGGACAGCACAGGCTCTTCCTGGATGTGCTTTTACTGCAATATCAGAATGAGGTGTGAATCGTTTGCAGTTGTGCTTTGATGATGCTGCAGGAGGGTGTATTTTTTGCTGTAACGCGGCGCTTTACAGGCGTGGCTGGTGTCATTTCCAGCGCGTGTGTGATGTTGGCTGTGCACTTCTGAGGCTTCAGTACTTGTGCTGAAGTCTGTTGACGCTTGCACTGCAGTTTCATCGTCTTTGATCTTTTTGCATTTTCTCTTCATCAGTGATGGAATTCTCCCCAGAATCTGTTACCATGGATACCATAACTACTAAAGCCACCACCCCAATCACCATGACAACCACAACTCAGAGCACCACCCGACTCATGACCACCACCCAACAACCCATAACAAACACTGACACAGGTGTGTGGAAAAATGGATAGCTAGATATGGATAGATTCCCTGGAAAGCAGGGAAAAGCTTTGTTTTTTCATTCTTTAGTACACATATGCACATCTTACCTTTCATTCAGATTTGTAGGCCTTTATTTCTATTCTTTGTTGGAAGCATCATGGTGTGTTTCATTGCCTAGCAGTCAGCCACCGGGTCAGAGCAGCACAACCTAAATATAGCCCAAGCTGTGTGTGTTCTTCAGGAAAAAACACTTAAGGGAGCCTGGGCAGGAAACCTGTGATGGTTAAATGCATTTTGTTAAACACACAGACAGAAAAGTTTTAGTCCCACGTGATTTCAGACAAAATTGGGGAATTCATTATTGGTCGTTAAAGGTCCCCTATCATGAAAATTTCACTTTGTGAGATTATATAACATTAATATGAGTTCCACTAGCCTGTCTATGGTGCCGCAGTGGCTAGAAATGGCGATATGTATAAAGATGCCTTGGCCATTCGTGTTCACCGTTCAGAGAGCTTTTGGATCTGGAATTTTGCCCCTTATGACATCAAAAGGGGAAAGGTTACCTCCAGTTTCTCATGCTTTTTCTCCCCATAGGATTTCCCACCCCTCCGCTAAAAATCGCTCGGCGATTGGATGTAAAAATGAGCACAAAAGAATTTTTTTTAGTTCCATCACGCAAGACTCATTTACATTTACATTTACATTTACAGCATTTACCAGACGCCCTTATCCAGAGCGACTTACAATCAGTAGTTACAGGGACAGTCCCCCTGGAGCAACTTAGAGTTAAGTGTCTTGCTCAGGGACACAGTGGTAGTGAGGCTACTACCACCCTCATACTCTGAAGAAACTCTGAAGACTCTGAAGAAACTATTTTATTTTTCCTGAAAAAACAGCTCTCCTCCTCATTAGCAGTTAAAGATACAGACACCAAAACAGCGAGTCCTGGGAATTTCGGAAAGAGACTTCAAATACAGTATTAAGGGACCAATAATAAAAGCAAAAAAAAAAATGTCAGGGGACCTTTAATATTGTGCTTGTTGGCTAACACAACACTATGACATAGTTGTTAAAATCAACATTCACACACATACACACACACACTCATATATGCATACATTATATGTACACATTATTTATAAAATATATCTTGATGCATATTTAAAAAAATATATATCCTGGATCCCATGGAATTTAAATGAACTAAAACAAAAATGCTAGTCACATGGCCAGGATGGGCATCTCAAGCAAAAATACTGTTTGATACTCTTTTTGAAGATCACCTCATCTAGCAGAATCTAATATGGCAGAGGCACAGTTCATGAAGTAGGGCTTCGTCCCAGCACTCCATCAAAAGAGCACTCCCATGCTGTGAACACATCTTTTAGGTGTATTCATGAGATCTGCTGGAGTACCACATAAACTTTAAGACAAGATGAAGAATTATTTATATATTTGAATACAAAAGTAACTAATGAAAATGAAACCCATGACATGTCAATGATATATGATGGAAAACAGATACATTATGGCAGATATTTGAAAAAGAGCATTAGCATAATCCTAACCCTTGTCCTTATAAGGAATTCATGAACAAACATAGCCAATTATGTTAATATCAGTTAGTAGACTTTGATTAATTACGTCACGTTAAATCTGACAAGGGCCACACTTAGTATCTTGGCCTCACACCTCTAAGGTTGTGAGTTTGAATCCAGCCTCTGGCATGCAAACTCTGTTGTATTGGTGACTTTAAATTGGCCAAGTGTGTGTGTGTGTGTGTGTGTGTGTGTGTGTGTGTGGGTTGTGTGAGTGTGTGCGTACCCTGCAGTGGGCTGGCACCCCACCCTATGTCAGTCACCACTCTGCGCCCAGTGTCCTTGGATAAGCTCTGGAACCTGTGAACCCTGATTGCAATTAGCCGGTTAAGTGAAGGAGGCAAACTCATGTAGTGTGAATGGGCTGCTGAACTCAGAACATAGATAAATACAAGTACAGATAATCAACTAAACCAAGAACCAAACTGGAACAAGAACATGTAGGCAAAACTGGAAGACGCTCAGTCGGTAATACCAAGAGAAATAAGTTTACAGATGCAGAATCATGCTGCATCCCTGCAGCAAAAACACTCTTAAAGAGCGATGCAGGATCACCTTCAGGCAAAACAATCAAAACTACGAATATACATCACAAGTCAAAAATGACAAGAATTCCATGGAGGCTATGGTGGAAAATATTTTGAAGAAGCAAATAAAGCAAATATATTGATTATTTTTTAACGAAATAAAAAAACCTTTTTTTTCTATAAGAATTTGGAGGTCAAAGGTCAAGGATGGTTGTCTGCGGTGTGGAGGAATGGGCTTTGCTTGCAGAGACATAAAAAGAAAAAGTGTTTAATCTAGTTTACATTAAATTTAAACACATTCCCACAATTAGAGGACAATTTGCAAATGTAAATAGAAGATATACACACATACACACATACTGGGTCAGCAGGTCATATGCCGGTGGGTCACGTCACTACGCTATGTTAACTGGTGTCCCTGATTAGAGGAGTGTGTGTGTGTGTGCCCATATATGTGAGGGGCAGTCTGATAGCATATGGTACAGTAAAGCCAAACTCATAAATCACAGCTACCTTTCTCTTCCAGTTACCTTTGCCCTCTGCTACAAGCATACACACACACACACCCTCTCTCTCAATACACAAGTCACAGTTACAACAGCGCTGCTCAAACTTATGTTGTCAGATATGACCTCGCACTGGCACTGTCCTCTATGTGTGTGTGTGTGTGTGTGTGTGTGTGTGTTTATCTGGCATGAGATTTTCTGCCCATCCCCCTGCATCCATCTGCCTAACTGACCAGCACGTTGAGGACGGTTTCCTTAATCCACTCTGGTCACACACTCACACAAACACAAATGGAAAAATCTCTCTGAAATACATGTGACCTCATTTAAATCTTCTCCTCCTGGCACAATAAAACACACACAATAAATATGACAAAATGTTGAGTGTGAGAAAGTTTAACATTTTTCATTTGTGTGTTGCATGTGTGTGTGTTTGTAAAAATTGTTTTCTCGGTTCAGGTCGCTTCACGGCTGACCCACCCCTGTTCAAAGACACCACTACAGTACTTGCAGGTTTTCACCCAAATTCAATATAGTTTAGTGGTTAGTGGCTATAAACGGGAGTCTGTGTAACGTTGTTGGGTTAGGGTAAGGTCTGCTCAGTTTCCCTCGGCTAAAAACACCTGGTAACTTGCAGTAGTCTGTAGCAGGGGCATCTGAACTGCAAAAATCCTAAATGCTGGACTATAAACACAAATTGTTCCACATAAGCATGTGATTTCATCTGAGCCCATGACCCATGAGTTATAATGGCACTTTGAGTCTGGTGTTTTATAGCGGGGAAAGCTGCACAGTGCTGTAGAGTGTAGTGCTGGCAGAATCCTGTCTTGGCTGTAATGGAGATTATCTAGTTTATGGCTTGATGACATAAATGCTTCCTGTTTCAACATACATTTGCTGACATATGTTGCTATAATCTAGAAGATTCAGGCGTAGCTGCATGGTTTAGACAAAATAGATACGGCGAGAAACAGTGTCTTTTAATTTAACTACAGAACAACAGGGATAAAATAGAGTTGTGATTAAATCAATACTGTTATTTTTCCCCAAAGATGTACTGGAGACTTCTACCAATGTTGCTCCCACTGACCCACCCACTGAAACACTCACAGCCCCTCCCACATCTGAACGCCAACCCACTGAGTCCCCAAACGAACCAGTCCAACAAGAGACAGTGCCCATTGCAGTAGCCACACCCCCCAATGAAACCGAGCCAGGGAAAGAAGGTAAGCCACACCCACAGGGAGGTGTGATTGTATGAGTTCATATTCTAATATTAGCAGAGGATGTAGGTTTAGCGTTGATTAGCTTTAGTGATCTTAAGAAAAGTTGTTGATTTTACTACATGATGTGTACTGATGTGGCGTATGGTTTGGAATGTTACAAACTGTACACATATGTACACCTAAACAATCAAACCCGGTTCATTATTTTGTGGCCCGCCCAATCACACAATGTTGTTTTATTTCTCTGTTTAATATTAATCATGGTGATATGATAAAATCTTACACCTAACTAGTCTGGTTTTTAATGAATAAATATTTATTTGAATATACAGTAAATTCAATAGTGGTGAAAACAGCAGCAGATTTTGCCACTGGCAACTTTAATTTCAGCGTCACTTCCTGAACAATTTAACAGTTGACAGTGTTCACTGCCCCAGATAATTGGGATCTTGTGCCCTGTATCACCAGACTGGGCAAAATCTACTCACAGTGCGAGTCCAATGAGCTCAGCACTTACTTAGCTGGTAACTCACCCATACTTTAACCTCTCATTAAACCCGCACGCACAGAGACAAATGAATATTGCATGGTGATAAATAACACAGATGTGCATGAGATAAAAAAAAAGGCCTGGAGGAAACAGGGGAGAGACAGAGGAGAAAGCCATAATGAAATTTGGAGTTCCTAAGATGTCTGCAAAGTCGCTGTGAATGTCAAGTGTATCTTGTTCTGTTCATTAATCCGAAAAAATGCAGAAAAGAACACAAACAAGTCCATACTTGTCATCTAAGTTTCAGATCATTGTCACTGTCTAAAAACCGAACTTCTATCCTGATGATAGGACTGAAAATAGCTGAAAAATTGTTTCTGGCTGATTAATATTGTTGTAAGGTTGGTGTTTGAAGCGGAATTTGTATGATTTTCAATTGTAGTATCTGCCAGACACCCTTATTAGGGCTGCATATATGTATACTGTATATAGTATACTGTAGCACATAACGTAAGCACATATTCAAGCATTTTTTAAACAAATATGAAATATAGTCGTTCTCTTATATATGAGCTGTGATCTATGGATCTGCTCTGTATGCAAATCTTTGCAACCTCAGATGTGAAGTGTAGCTTGAACAAAGCATGCATACAGCAATTCAGTGATGAAAAAGAAGGATCTCCCCTCGGAAAACCAAACTGCCCGGTCAAACAAAACTAAAGAAGCACAGTGAGGACAAGGGAGGGGAAAGGGAGAGGAGTGCAGCGATCGAGTGAGCGAGAGGCCCATGGGACATGAATAGCCTTTATGTGTTTGCGAGGGGGAGAGCGCAAGAGAGAGCCAGGGCAGAGGGAAGTGAGACAGATGTGTGGTTTAGAGCTGAGGGGCTTTAAGGATATCCGCTAAACTACTGTAGCCCTGGAGGGGGAGAGAGCAAGAGAAAAGAGAGATAAAAGGGGGGTGATTGCTTTCCATTTCTCCAGGGTTAAAGGCTTCCTGTATGTGATTGGTTTAAGGTGTAGAGGACTGAACGCCCGTGCCTTGGTTCAGGCTCCTCTGTTTCGCCGTTATGTCATAAAATGAGAGATTTGAAGGACGAATTTATTCAGGCTTTGCTAAATGCCTGCTTTGATGGATAGATAGACATTTTAAGGGAACACAGGGAAGACAGTAAATCAGAAAATTTTGAAAATTAAAGAAAAAATTGAGCTATAAAGAGATTAAATGTGATTCATGGACCTAAAAAAACACATTTAATTCACTACACATGTCATTCCAGATCACATCAGTTCCTAAAATTAGCATGGAAAACATCAGAAATGATTCCACAGGACTTGCATCACAGGAATACGCCTCTCTGAAAAGTGGGTCTGCCAGATTTAAGCTCTTCATTTCTTTGTGCACATTCACAGGCTAACGTTGTTCCTTGACCAGAGGACAAGTAACACCGCAATTCAATTTAGTTTCAAGCCAAACAAAGAAAAGGGATGTAGGACAGTGCTTTAAAAATATGTTTGATTCCAAACTTCTGAAGATCACTTTCATGTTGTTGAAGAAACACTTACACGGGAGGTTGTCTGAAAGAAGCGATATAAATGTGTTTATAGTGTCCGTGACTGCATGATTGTGCGTATGATGCCCTTTTTTGTGTCTCTGAAACGCTTTAAAAATCACAACAACTCCAGAAATCCAACCTCCTGCAGAAGAGGAGTCTGGTAAAGGGGGAGAGGAGGTTGAAGTAAAAGAAAGCAAAGAAAAAAACGAGTCTGAAGGTACAGCCTGCAGTGTGTGAGTGTGAAACAGCCTAATAGGTGTTCGATCTAAGCATCTGTGACCAATTGACTTATCAGTCAGTAAAGGCCTGTTTGTTCCCATCACCCAGAATACACACACACAACACACATACACACGCACACACAACACTGTCATCTGTGGTCCAGGACATCATCGTCAAAATCATTATTTCCTTTAATCCTGTTCAGAACACAAGAAACGTTTGTATAAATAGAACTTGCAGCTATTGGGAATTTTTCATTCCTTTGACTAGTACCTCACAGTAAATACTTTGTCTGAATGTCACTATTAGGTGTAAATTGACTTTTATATACTTTCCTACTCTGAAACACAGACGACTATGAATATGGAAAGAGTGAGGTTGAGAGGAGTGAAAAGGGGGAGAAAATGAAGGAAAAAGAAGAGACACAAAGGGGTTCTGAAGGTATGAGGGTAGTGTTATTAGGAAAGTTTATCATTTCTGAATGGGAAGAGGATGTGCAGTATGGAACTTACACTTACACACAAAGCACCTCTTTATTTCCCCAGTAGAAAACATAAAGGAAAGAAAAGAGATTGAGGAGACAAAAGGATCCTTGGAGAGAAAGCAAGAAGAAGAAAATAATAAAAGAAAAGATGAAAGACAGGAAGGGAAAAAAGAGGAACAAATAGAAGAAAAACAGGAAGAAGAGACTTTGGGAGAAGAGAAAAGAAAAGACGAAAAACTCGGAGAGGAAATGGGGAAGACACTAGAAAAAGAAGACAAAGTAAGAAACAACAGACAGGAAGAAGAGATCACACAAGAGGAAGAAAAGGAGAAGGGAACTGTTGAAAAACTGGAAGAAGATAAAGAGAAAGGAAGAGATGAAAAACAACAAGAGGGTGAAGAGAAAGGAAGAGATGAAAAACGGGAAGAGGGCGAAGAGAAAGGAAGAGATGAAAAATGGGGAGAGGACGAAGAGAAAGGAACAGATGAAAAATGGGATGAAGGTGAAGAGAAAGGAACAGATGAAAAACGGGGAGAGGACGAAGAAAAAGGAACAGATGAAAAATGGGAAGAGGACAAAGATAAAGGAAGAAATGAAAAACGGGAAGACAGTGAAGAGAAAGGAAGAGATGAAAAATGGGAAGAGGATGAAGAGAAAGGAAGAGTTGGAAAATGGGAAGAGGGTGAAGAAAAAGGAAGAGATGAAAAACGGGAAGACGGTGAAGAGAAAGGAAGAGATGGGAAATGGGAAGAGGGTGAAGAGAAAGGAAGAGATGGGAAATGGGAAGACGATGAAGAGAATGGAAGAGATGGAAAACGGGAAGACGGTGAAGAGAATGGAAGAAATGAAAAAAGGGAAGACGGTGAAGTGAAAGGAAGAGATGAAAAACGGGAAGACGGTGAAGAGAAAGGAAGAGATGAAAAACGGGAAGACGGTGAAGAGAAAGGAAGAGATGAAAAACGGGAAGACGGTGAAGAGAAAGGAAGAGATGAAAAACGGGAAGACGGTGAAGAGAAAGGAAGAGATGGAAAATGGGAAGAGGGTGAAGAGAAAGGAAGAGATGGAAAATGGGAAGAGGGTGAAGAGAATGGAAGAGATGAAAAACGGGAAGACGGTGAAGAGAATGGAAGAGATGAAAAACAGGAAGAGGATGAAGAGAAAGGAAGAGATGAAAAACGGGAAGACGGTGAAGAGAAAGGAAGAGATGGAAAATGGGAAGAGGGTGAAGAGAAAGGAAGAGATGGAAAATGGGAAGAGGGTGAAGAGAATGGAAGAGATGAAAAACGGGAAGAGGATGAAGAGAAAGGAAGAGATGAAAAAAAGCAGGAGGTTGAGTGGATAGGAAGAGTTGGTGGGAATGAAGAGGAAAATGTAACAAACAGAAAACTGGAAGAGGAAAATGGGACAAAAACGGGTAAAAAACAGGAAGTGGAAAAAGAGAAAAGAAGAGCTATAAAACAGGAAGAGGAAGAAGACAAAGGACGAGAAGAAGAAAAAGAAGAAGAAGCCATGACAAAGCGGGAAGAAGAAAAAGATAAAAGACGAGCAGAAAAACAGGAAGAAGAAAATGAGAAAGAGACAGAGGTGAAGAACGGAGAAGGTATGAAGTAGCTGTAGCTGTAGAACAGCTGTAGACCTGTGTACTCATGGTCCTGAGAAGGTGTGATGCCCTATATATCATTTGAATGAAGACACTATGGTTTGTGGTTGAAATAACAAGCGCGCCCTCATATACTCTTATAAATCACTTCCCCATTCTTGTTTTGTGTTAATATTTAACTGAGCGCCTGATGAATTTGGCTTTGAGAAGGTCATATGCTCACCTCCAAACTTTTTTACCACACAAGTGTTTGGACCTGCTGATGTGGTGGTGCTTACAGAATGGATAAAATCAATACAGCATCACATAAAAATGTTTTAAACAAAAAATCCAACACACATCCTGCTTACAGAAGGGAATGAAGAAGGACCTAGAAAGACAGAGAGAAATGAAGGAACCTCTGAAAAAGAAAATGAGAATGAGGACAAGAAGTCTGAAACTGAGAAAAAGGAAGAAGGTACTGTATGATTCGGCCAGTAGCCTTAATGACTATGTGACCATTGGAGACACACACCTCTGTTCACGCCTAATCATTTCCTCCGATTAGAATCAAAGACCGATGAAGCAGGAGAAAGGAAGAGTGAGGAACCTCCAAAGAAACATGGCGAGAAACACAAAGGGAAGGAGAAAGAAAATGAACATAGAAAAAAAGAAGGTAGAGCCTATGTAGTCTGTAGATATGAGCACCGAGATGCCAAATTAGTTACTCAAATCTAGAAACATTTTTCCAGCTTTAGCGAACTTTCACCTGCAGCCCTGCGTCGTTCAGGTGGTGTGGTGAGGAGTGGGAAAGGCTGAATCCGTGGCTTTTATTGAGAGTAACAACATGGCAGAAATTAATGCTAGGCCTGGAAATTAATGCATCGGCCTCATTCACAAAGCGGGTATTTTGTTTTTCGTGACACCCTCTGAAAAGTGGCCTCAGCTTTTCCAGTCATGGCAATCTATGTGGTTTATGTGGTAAGAGAGTTAACTATTCAATGCTTTACTTGTTTTGGTGTAGCCAAGCTTCAATCAGGATTGCATGCTCAGAATTGTCCTTGTCGTTCTCCTTTTCTACTTGATTGTGAGGGTGCAATCTAACATCCATGTGACCGAGACCATTCAGAGAAACCAGCTGGAAATTTAGAGAAACTAGAGAACTTGGGAACGTTTATTCTGTTTCAGTGGTATGCTGGTGCACACTCGCTTCGATTCTTTCTTCTTCTTTTTCTTTCTTGATTCATGCAACATTTCTGTGGCCCCAAGCCGGGCCAAAACCCCTCCATGGAGCAGGGGGAGGGTGGGAGGCAGGAAAGACCCCTGAGAAGGAGGAGAAGAAGAAGCATGTGGATAGTGAGGAGGAAAAACTTTATACAAAGAAAGGTGACCAAGCAGAGAGAGCCCTGCCAACACAAAAGCTCCTGCACTAGTTTCAGAGTTCCTTGTGAGTAGTGTAGTCTCTTGTCTATGATTTCTGCATGGAAGTTAGTGCCTTGGTGTTTGTGTGTGTGTATCCCTGTAGATAATTAGTATAAGATTCGAATCTAACGTGTACTGTCGTGCTGCTATTTGCTGCTCCCAAACTATTTTTGATGTCATACATAGGTTGTAATGGTGGTAGCTCAGGTATGAGTAGCAGACATCATTAGCTTTTGCTTTAAAGGTAAGGTGGTAAAAGACAGTGAAATAGATGAGGCTGAAGCGGATCGGGTGTCAGAATTTCTGCACTGTCACTTGTTCTCTCCATCCGAAGAGACGTGGCTGCGGAAAAGGGGAGAAAGAGTCCCCAACTGCAGATCTCAGTCTGCATTGCTTCCTGTCGATGTGCCATGTGCACTCCGGGTGAAGCCTAGGCCCTGCCCATTCCGGGGGGTCGGGGCACACCGAGCAGAAATGTTTCCCCTATCCTGCTCCGCCCCAGTCAATACTGTAGATCTAGCAAATTCCCCGCTGTTCCCTGCCAGAGCGATTTAAATTCAGCAAATTAACCAGCTAACACATAAATGAACAAACAAGCACAACTGTGTGTCTGTAGCCATTCTCAAGTTCCTGCTCACACAAGGGCCCAAACCCAAACATCTGAAGGGGATCATTTATGATGACTTTAAAGGTAAGAAAAGATTGAAGCGTGTGTGTGCATGTGAGTGTGTGTGTGTGTGTGGGGGGGGGGTGCAGGAAGTGGAGGGGAATTCAACAGTGTGTTTTTGATGATTTATGATACTGTGGAGAGAATTTCTGATCAGGACTCCTGCATGTTTTTTTTTTTTTTTTTTTGTTAACATATTTTCCCATGTTTGCTGTTTTCCCTCTCCTCTATTCTTCTCAATATTTTTGTGTTGTATTCAAGGTAAGGATTGCTTTTTCATTCACACTGAAATTATTTTATTCATTCCCAAGGACAGCCTCAAATTGTCCTTCAGGCCATCTCCTGTGGGCCTTGTTGCCCCTGCATGCTTCTCTACTCTACATTACATAGCCAGAACGTTTTGAAGAGTTAAATTGTAAGTGTGGGTTAGAAATTAGGTAAAATTAGGTATGTAAACACACAGAAAGTCATCATCTTTTATCTGTTCTGTTTTTTTAACAACATTTGAACAGAGCATCATTAACATTTGGAACGTTCTGCTTAGATTAACCAACAAAGGATCACAAATTTCCAAATTGTTTTATAATTTCAATTCACCCACACACGCACTGAACCTTTTTATCAGGGTCTGTATATACAGTTTGTTTCATTTTCCGTGGCCATCACTACAGTTGTTCAAACTGAACCCAGTTAATCATTCTATTGTCTTCATCCCTGTTTCTCTCTCAGACTGTGAGTGCTATGGTCACTCCAACCGCTGTAGCTACATTGAGTACCTCAACATTGTGACATGTGTTAGCTGCAAGCACAATACCCGCGGACAGAACTGCCAGCACTGTCGCCTCGGATTCTTCCGGAACACCTCGGCCGAGCTGGATGATGAGAATGTCTGCATCGGTCAGTGATTCATATACACTAACCAATGCAATGAAACACAAATGTATGGGCACAAATGTAAGAACGCAGAAGGATAGACGCAATGAAACCGATACGTTGAGTAGGATGCGGCAAGCTGAGAGATTCAGGGTCCAGACCAAGTACCTGAGCAAGGAGCTCAGGTCGGCGCTGGTTAAATATCATGAGAATCACCTGAGAATGACGCTGGTGCGGAGGGTCACGTGACAATGAGTAATTAATTAAAAGCAAGGGAGTGTCTTGAGATTGTTCTGACCAATATTAATTTCAGTTTAATGTGAATTCATAATGTGAACCAGCATCTTTTTTGGTTCAAACAATGTTTATAAATACAAATAAATTTATTTAAACTTTTTCTGTTTTTAAATTATTATTCACATGCTCTTATGTAGACATTTTCTTGACAATTTAAATCTGTTACTGGTTTAAAAAAACTTTTGCACAATATTGTATGCAGCCTCCAAAACTGGGTTGAACTCATTATCATATGAAATGCTGCTCTCTCCATGAATACATTAGGAGAAAATGAGAGTTAGAAGGCAAAAAGTATGTGTGCTTCTCCGTGCCTTCGGTGGATAGGAAGACCATGTCAACATAATCTGAAGAAAGAAAAAAAAAACAAGGGCAGCTAGAAGAGGGCTGATATCCCAGCAGCAGGAGTTCAAGGCAGGAAGGAAGTGTTTCCAACTACTGCCAGCTGATGCCAACTGTCAAAGGGGGCATCAAACCAGTCAACTGGCATACCAAGTGGGAGAAGTCCCAACAAGTTGCAAGGCAGACACACTGCGGCCAAGTCTCCTAACCCGGGGAAACAGTTGGGCGAGGGGCGGAACCCGGATCCCAGCAAATCACAGGATGGACATTAATGAAATGTAAAGAAAAAACGCTGTGAGAAAATTCAGGGGATCACGCCAATGATATTGGCGAGTTCTGATGCCCACAGGCAGACAGCGTGACACCCCCACACCGGTTTGAGTCCATCTGCCAGCAAGCCAGGGGAGGGCGGGAGGGTAAATTTGCCGCAGTCAGAAACGTGAAAAAGTCAGCAGAAATGGCAACCTCCACGTAGTGATGGTGGCACGGAGTCAGCGCGCTGCTGGTGTATGTTCTGTACTCATCCCTTGTATTTCAATGCCAAGTCAGCACACAGCTAAATATAAAGCTTCCTTTTTTAATTGTAACCGGCGAATTACCAAAATTACTAATAAAGTACACAGGCAAAAGGCGGAAACTGTGTATATTCAGTGTGGCACTTTTTGTAACACAATTCTCAGGATGAAGCCGTAATAACTGTGTGTGTTTGTGTGTGTTTGTAGAGTGTAACTGCAACCTAATGGGCTCAGCCCATGACCGCTGTAATATCACTGGCTTCTGTCAGTGTAAGGAGGGTGCAACAGGGACAAAGTGTGATGAGTGTATCCCTGGGTACTACTGGAAACAAGGGTGCTACCGTAAGTATGTCAGCACATGCACTTCAGATACAAATTCACTTGGATTTTATAGGTGACAATGTAATGCTGGGTATTACATATACATTACTTGTGCATTACTTAATTAAAAAAGGTTGTAACTGGCTCCAGGGCCTGTTAGCCAGTGTTTGGTTTAGGCCAAAACTAACTCACATGAAGGCTTGAGGAGAAACAAAGCCATGAACATAGGGATCAGCACCAGGGACAGCAACAAAGTTCACTTATACATGGACTAGATGTTGGAAGACCAAACACTCACCATCCACCAACTCTGGGTCATGGCTGGGACACTGGACATAGGGCGCAGGTTGTGGACAAGAATTTCAGTGTTCAGATTAGTGAAATCTGCATGACTGTAGGGGAGTGACCAATCAGCACACAGCACAAGGTCAGTACAAGCATCATTCAAACTATTGAATTTTCGTAATTCTCTTCACGCTCAAAGTGTCCCCTCCTGACATGGACTAGTTAAAGATGCTTGTCTTAGGACTGTAGGTAAGAAATGACCTCTAATGACACCTGAAGATGCTGAAGGATGTGTTTGCTGGTAGCTGTTTGTGTGAAACAGCATAGTACATTACAGTGTAGAGCTAGAGTGAGAGCAAAATTGATGCATTTTGCATATTATTACTATTCAGTATTCTCCTGGGACTTAACTACGTCCAAAACATAATATGATTTAAGAATAGCCATGGAGCTGGTCCCATTTTATGAAAAAGCACATCATAAAGAAGCCCAGATCAGATATTCAGTTCTATGTGTGGTGTAAACACTGACTTTTTTGTACATTATAAAAAAAATCTTCTGCTGATCATGTAATAAGCTTGCCCTCATCCTCTTAACTTTTATTTGTATTACTGTAGTAGTGCATAAGTGGTGGCCTAGCGGCTAAGGAAGCGGCCCCGTAATCAGAAGGTTGCACCAAGGGTGATGGTTCAATGCAGAGGACACATTTTGTTGTGTGCACCGTGTGCTGTGCTGCAGCGTTTCACAATGACAATCACTTCACTTTCACAAGCACCACTGAAGAGGCTATTATATAGACACCAAAACTTCTAATGTGGCAAAGAATCTGATAACTTCTAGGTATACAAGCAAACAGTCATTTTTGGTTAAAGTCATTTGATAAAATTCTATTCATATGATTATGAAAGTTTTTGTGCCAAAAGTCTTTTCAGTACGTCTTTCTGACATCTTGATCAGATTCTTCCGATGAAGTTTCCCATTGGCAAGCAGACCTACACCTACTTTAAAAGCACATACGTGTTTTCCCGGCTGCTTTCATACATTCAGCGGAATTTATAATGATTCTGACTTTGCGCATGTCCTCCACTTTTTCCCTCGACCCTCCTATGAATGCATATGCATGAGTAGCAAATCCACTGTTTGTTATTCTGCACTCCAGCAGCAGGCAGAATGTAGTTTTAAGCCATATCATTTATTAACGTTGAAACAGGGATGTTAATGACACTACTCATTAAAAAAGGGTCATTTGGAGGGTATTTTGCTGAGCACCACATAGAGAACATATTGCAGGTATCGCATGGAGAAAATCTTCTGTTAAATTAGAAAATATTAGTTGCTCATGTCCAACCAACTCTGGCTGTACAGAAAAAAACAAGGTACATCGGACTCTGGGCAGCTTTATTTCTGCTGTGGTGGTATTTATGACAGAGCTCAAATCACAGATTCGTTTGCTATGAAAATCTGATGGAATGGCAGTTCTTGCAGAATATGTCCTGGAATTGTGCTTGCATGTCTCATTCCGGTTCCTCTGGAGTTTTTATAGCAAAACCCTCACAATGGCTTGTCAGTTTTGCATGTCTGTTATTGCTGAATCAATGCACAATGTTTAGTGTGTTTCATCCAGAGTGAACAGCGGTAACTGAACATCTCTGGTTGTTATGGATCAGTTTAGACTTTTTTTTGTTGAAATCGATAGGAAATCTGGCAAACTATGGATTCATGGTTTACTTCATGGTGGTCACGTTGGGAGGACAACAAACATACCATTAAACATTATGTATTTACATTAATACCATGGGAAGAAACGGGCAAATCGTCATTGTCCTAACAACCTATCTTGTAGTTTCCATTCCTTTATGTACATTTTACCAGTATATTTTTTTGCACTTTTCTCTCGCAAAGATTAATTTAAGCTTCAAATTGACTAATATCAAGTATGCTCTGCTCTCAAAGTACTGTACTTTCTAGTACTGTAAGCTCAACCTCTGATCAAAAGTTTTCCTAAACCTCCAGACCAATAATTTTGCAATATTACAGAGTGGGTGTAAAGCAAGTTGCCTGTTCAATAGTGGTCACCTTCATCCACATAAATACATTTTAAAAAGAAGAAGAAAGAAACATCATCTTTAACATATCATATTGACAGGTCCAGGTTTAAATCATTCAGAGTGAGGAACTGTCAATCATCAGGCTCTTCCCAATTTAGACGTGTGAAAACATAATTAAAAATCATGTTCTGGGTGACAACCCAACAAAAAGAGTAGCTAGTTTCCCTTCTCCAAGACACAGGTAGCCACCGAGCAGTTCTTCAATTTATGTAAATCCTGAGGAAGCTTTTGACCTTGCACCCTGTTTCAGGAACACACATACACACACGGAAGACGTTTTTGGGGTTGGATGATTTCTGATCTCAGCTCTCACACTTTTGCTGTGCTAGGTGACACACATATAGTAGAGATATTTACAGAATCTCCCACACACACAGAGCAAGAGAGATAATCATTAACCCCATGTACATAACACATGTAAAAAGCCAGGTTTAGGGACCCAAATTCATATGCAGCATTTATCATATGTGCTCCAAAATCTGCCACCTGGTAACCCACTAAATTGGACCAGAGCATCACATCCTCATCCCAGAAGTGGGACACACTTATTAGTTGCCATCATAAAAGGATTTCTTTAGAGTAAAACAGTATTAAATCCCCTCTTCTCTCTCTCTCTGTCTCTCTGTGTGCAGCCAACATGTGTGATGACACACTGCTCCTCTGCCAGAACGGCGGCACATGCGTGGAGAACCAGCGGTGCGTGTGCCCACCGGACTTTAAGGGCGTCCTGTGCCAGCAGTCACGCTGCGATGGGGTCAAAGACTGCAACGGTGTGCCCAACCTTGCCCTCAGCCTGGCAGCACTTCTGTGCCCACTGCTCAGCCTGCTGACGGTCACCGGCCACTTCTCACTGTGAGCACATGCCCGCGCGCACGGGCATCAAATAAGAAGATATGGAATGACGGGTGGCTCGCTTCAGCAAGAAGAATAAAAATGCAAAATGTGGATTATCATGCCAAAAAAGTACCGCACATGAGCACAAATACAGACAAAGTAGTGAAAAACTATGTAACGTAAGGATAGGACTCCTCCAAAGGAAAAGGCAGGGCTTAGGTGTGCACGCCTTCTCATTCAGATTGGTGTTAAGAGTGGGTGGGAGTGGCCTGCTTCTACGGCCTATCATAAACCAGGTTTCTCTTTTCGACCAAGGCTGATCGAAAGCAAGCAACAAAAAAAGAACAGAAGATTCACACCACTTGTTCTCACATTTCCCCCCCTGTGCTGGAGGGATTTTTATATGCAGTTATATGTAAATGCCTCACACTGACAGAAACACTACAACTTCAAATATTATTACCATATTGTAGACACTCAGCTGATGGTCATTGAACGAATGTTGCCACTTAGTGAGATTTTATCTTCACGCCGTATTCAAGGAGCATATGATATAACATATACTAGCACTGAAAGAATACAATATTATCCTGATATTGTTGGAATATTTTTTGAAGGGAATTTTGTTTTTGGAGTTACAATAAAGAAAGGTTTGTTTGCACAATAGATATTTGTACTATTTCACCCTTTGCTCTGATCACTGCTTTGCACACTCTTGGCATTCTCTCAATGAGCTTAAAGAGGTCGTCACCTGAAATGGTTTTCCAACAGTCTTGAAGGAGTTCCCAGAGGTGTTTAGCACTTGTTGGCCCCTTTGCCTTCACTCTGCAGTCCAGCTCACCCCAAACCATCTCGATTGGGTTCAGGTCCGGTAACTGTGGAGGCCAGGTCATCTGCTGCAGCACTCCATCACTCTTCTTCTTGGTCAAATAGCCCTTACACAGCCTGGAGGTGTGTTTGGGGTCATTGTCCTGTTGAAAAATAAACGATCATCCAATTAAACGCAATCCGGATGGGATGGCATGTCACTGTAGGATGCTGTGGTAGCCATGCTGGTTCAGTGTGCCTTCAATTTTGAATAAATCCACAACAGTGTCACCAGCAAAACACAATCACACCTCCTCCTCCATGCTTCACAGTGGAACCAGGCATGTGGAATCCATGCGTTCACCTTTTCTGGATCTTACAGACACAGTGGATTGAACCAAAGATCTTAAATTTGGACTCATCAGACCAAGGCACAGATTTCCACTGGTCTAATGTCCATTCATTGTGTTTCTTGGCCCAAACAAATCTCTTCTGCTTGTTGCCTCTCCTTAGCAGTGGTTTCCTGGCAGCGATTTGACCTTGAAGACCTGATTCGTGCAGTCTCCTCTTAACAGTTGTTCTAGAGATGGGTCTGCTGCTAGAACTCTGTGTGGCATTTATCTGGTCCATGATCTGAGCTGCTGATAACTTGCGATTTCTGAGGCTGGTGACTCGGGTGAACTTGTCTTCAGAAGCAGAGGTTACTCATTGGTCTTCCTTTCCTGGGTCGGTCCTCATGTGGGCCATTTTCATGGTAGCGCTTGATGGTTTTTGCGACTCCACTTGGGGGCCACAATTAAAGTTTTCGCAATTTTCCGGACTGACTGACCTTCACTTATTAAAGTAATGATGGCCACTTGTTTTTCTTTAGTTAGCTGATTGGTTCTTGCCATAATATGAATTTAACAGTTGTCCAATAGGGTTGTCAGCTGTGTAGTAACCTGACCTCTGCACAACACAACTGATGGTCCCAACCCCATTCATAAAGCAAGAAATTCCACTAATTAACCCTGATAAGGCACCTGTGAAGTGAAAAGCATTTCAGGTCACGACCTCTTGAAGCTCATCGAGAGAATGCCAAGAGTGTGCAAAGCAGTAATCAGAGCAAGAAACTAGAATATAAAACATGAATTCAGGTATTTCACCTTTTTTTGTTAAGTACATAACAACTTCATAGTTTACTTCATAGTCTGAAGTACACAACAACTGTTTCACCTGATACACGACCTAGAAAACTTCACACGTGATTTTTTGTTACAGATACACAGCCTTGTTTATCTGTAGACCCATGGATCCAACACACACTGGCAGCAGTGTTAATGAACACCATTTCCGGTCCACGTCCATCTCTTGTGCTCAAGGAGCTGGAAAGTTCATTTTTCAGGAAGAAGCCAAAGAGGCGTAGAATAATTAAAGTGGCAGCAAAGCTTTTAAAGTTTTTATGATGTATAGATTTACGGACCTTCCTTAAGACCAGCCGGGGAGGCTGTACTAATGGGCTGAAGAGGCTGCCGCTTGACCTTGTTTGCTCTGGCAGAGAGTGGGCAGATTGTCTTGTAATCCTCCACCCACCCCCACCCCCCCCCCCTTCCCAAATGCATCCGTGCTTTCCCATTCCAGCCACCCTAGTGATCGCCACAGCAACATTGAGGATATGAGATGAGTCTCAAAGGAATGACCCAAGGAACATTACTGTCTGTAAACTATGATTAAAAACACAAATAAATAAGGACCCTGCTGAGTCAGCTGCCCTGTGTGTGGCGAGAAGTCGTCGCGTCATCTCAGCACTACAGGAAGCCGACGTGTGCGGCCAGGGGACCACACCTGGGCCTCTGTACAGCAGGTAAAATACGTATTCAACAAGGGATTTGCCCGATCCAAAGGCATTTTATATATCTGGTATCTGACAGACCGGGCCGATCCACTTACTGATCCATTTTTTGGTCCCGGATATGAGACAAATGCTAATGCAATATGGCATGCGCCTCTGAAGACCAATTTTAAATGGCGTTGCATGCAACGACTGATTTGCTGTGGTGACCCATAAGAGGGAGCAACTGAAGAAGATGGAGAGATGTGAATGGTGAGATATTTCATAGACACGTGTCCCCATAGCAACAAACATAATATAAAAGCAAAAAGGTTCACTTGTATCGGAATGAGAATTAAAGTAGATGTGAAATACAGATGTTTTTCTCCAATTTCTCCAATAACACATCTGTATCTTTGGAAATGATTGCCCCAACAGTTGCATCACCAACCAGTTCACTTTCATTCTAGACATATTTTTGTCCAGATTCAAATACAAATTACCAAGGAAATAAGTCAGCTGCTTAACACCACCACTTTGCTGCCACCTAATGTTCTTCTGCCACTTCGCACCAAGTGCGGTGTAGAATAGCAGGGAAAAAACATGCCTGAATCAGAGGAAATTGTTTTTGTAGATAAATAAAATTCCAAATAGAATAAACTTGAATCAAATATATATATAGTGAAAAGAAAACAACCATAATATGAATAGAAGCAATAAAATTGCACATAAAATATTACAGTAATTAGGTGATTTAGCACAATATGGATGACAGCATACAATATTGCACATAATATTTGTGCACATAGTCTTCCACATGATATTTAACATCCTTAAAATTGCACAGATTATTTTGTCGGTGAGTGACTGAGAAAGGGTTTGTAGAGTCTTATGGCAGAAGGAAGGAAGGATTTTCTGTGGCATTCAGTGGAGCACCCTAAGATAATTCTCAGTTTATCCACCACCCTGTGGAGTGGGTGGTCTACCTTGTCCATGATAGACTGAAGTCTGGAAAATGAAGTCTCTCCTTTCACCCAAAGCTCCCATGTTCCTCACCAACTACTGAGCCAGCTTTCCTGATCAGTTTGTTCAGTCTCTTCCGGTCTGCCACTTTCATGCTCCCACCCCAGCACTACACTACAGCATAGAAAACAGCCCTGGCCACCACAAACTTGTTGAACATCCTCAACATGAGTCTGTGTAGGACGTACAGCCTACTTTGGTTCTTGTCTTCTTGTAAGTGGCCAGAGAGTTCTAAAACCAGTCCAGCTTATCCTCGATGTGTACACCCAGGTATTTGTCGCCCTTAACAATCTCCCCTCTAATGGACAGAGGTGTGACAGGAGCTTGTGATCTTCACAAGTCCACTACCAGTTCTTTTGTCTTTTGGATGTTGAGCTGCAGTTCTCATACCAGTCCACAAAACTGTCCACAGCCATCCTGTACTCCGAGTCTTCCCCACCCTTGGTACATCCTGCTGAGTCATCTGAAGATTTCTGCAGATGGCAGCCCTCAGTGTTGCAATGGTATTTGGATGCGTACGGCGAGAAGAGGAATGGTGACAGAATGGTGCCCTGAGAAGCTCCAGCTTCTGTAAGACTTACATCCTGTAGTCGCACGTACTGTGGCCTATCAATCCATGCAACCAGAGGGAATGCACCGACACAGCAGACAGTTTGCTCCCCAGCCGGGATGGCTGAATGGTGTTCAAGTCTCTGGAGAAATCAAAGAATGTAATCCTCTAGGATGCACTTGGCTTGTCAAGATGGCTGTAGGCCATGTAGCAAGTAGATGATGGCATAGTCCACTCCAATCCTGGCCTCACCAGGGGGCAGAGAGTGTCCAGAGCCAGTCTCTCGAGAACCTTCATGCAGTGTGAGGTGAGTGCTACTGGCCTGTAGTCTGATGGATCATTGGCTCTTGCCGTCTTTGGAACAGGAACCAGACATGATGTTTTCCTCAACACACATACTTTATTGGTCTGGAGTCTCAGGCTGAAAACCCTCTGCTTAAGTCATCTGGTTCTGGCACTTCAGCAGGATGGAGTCTCCAAAGGTCTCCTCACTTGGTCCACGATGATGGTGATTGATGGTTTATGGGTGTCAGGGTCAGCAGTGGCAGGGGCGAAAGTGGTGGAGACTCTTGCTGTTGATCTGCCCTCTCCGCGTCGCCAGTCGTTCCCAGGCTGCTGGTTTTGAAGCCGGTGATGTTCTTCATGCCTCTCCACGCAAGCTGCTGTTATTTTGCTGCAGCACTCGTTACTGTTTCCTCCTGTATCAGTCCTTTCCCTCCTTTAAACTCACAGACCTCTGAACTTTCTTGGCTGCCTTCTGGTCATCTGACCTGAAAACTTTCTTCTTCTCATTCAGGAAGGCTTTAATGTCCTTGGTGGCCCATAGCTTGTTGTTGGGGAAGCAGCATATGAATTTCACTGGTGATTCTCTGCAATATTAAACCAAAATGCTAAAAGAAAAATGTCAGTAATATTTGCACTTTTATTTGTTCTTATATTTAAGATGGTATGATAATGTAGAACATCATTTAATTTCAATGTATTTAAAAAAATGAAGGTTCTGCAGACATTTGAAACATGGTTACCTCTCATGATGTACAATTTTTCAATCAAAGCAAATTCTTATCATAAGCCACACATTCAAAGTTCTGTTTATATAAGTTATATTGAATAGTGCATCAGGCTTAATTAAAATATTAATACAATGCACCACATGTTAAACTTGTGTAGCTTTCAAACTACCCTACGGGGCAGTGGTGGCCTAGCGGTTAAGGAAGTGGCCCTGTAATCAGAAGGTTGCCGGTTCGATTCCCGATCCGCCAAGGTGCCACTGAGGTGCCACTGAGCAAAGCACTGTCCCCACACACTGCTCCCCGGGCGTTGTCATGGCTGCCCACTGCTCACTCAGGGTGATGGGTTAAATGCAGAGGACAAATTTCACTGTGTGCATCGTGTGATGTGCTGCTGTGTATCACATGTGACAATCACTTCACTTTACAACACATCCCGTGCATCACACCATCTTGGTCATTTTAGCTGCATATATTGGTTTTGCATAAACATTATTTTATTTGAGTGTTGCACAGTTTTGCAACACTTCATTGAAATACTTGGTGCAATAGTTTTGTCTGAATGCTTATAGAGTTCACAGAAAGTTGAGACTAGTTTTCTGTGTCCCGTGCATCACCTGGCAAGTTTTCAAACTGCTTGTATGACTTTTGCCATAACTTTATATTGAACTACCCAGTAATAGCACAGGAGCACATGACAAGTTCATACTTCTGATCACTAGTTTTGAGGATATTTATCAACATCACACAGAGAATAGTCCAGAAGTTGATGTCACAGTCTGTGAGGTTGTCAACGTTGTCTCCATGCAGTCTCAAACGTCAGTTACAGCCATGAGCTGAAAATTGGATGCTCCAGTTTTGTCAGACTGCTACAGACATACAAATTAGAACCACCAGAGTTCCACATGAGGCAAAAGACAATTGGCCTGAAGTGTTATATATCCTAACACTTTTCAAGGCAGTAATACATACTGTCTCACAAATGCTGCACAAAGAAGGTCAAATCAAATGATTTGAACCTGTTACAGAACCCCCCTCTTCACATTTCTAAGATCTGCGCACGGCTTCTAACTTTGTGTCCCATGGTACAGCCAATGTCTCATGTTGTCCTGTCTGAAAGCATAATGGTTTTGAAAAAACGGACACTCCACACATCCACTTTTTATCAGAAGTTTTCAAATGCAAGGTAGTTTTATTAAAAATGTTTAAAGCATATTATTTGACCTCTTGCCCTCCCTCAGACAAAACAAGGAGCAGCAGGGTCCTAGGAGGTCTGGAGGCCACGCTCTGCGGGTATTACAGATAAATGAATAACACAAATATGAAATTCCCTAAGAGAACCCATGAAGACATCACAACACTAAATAATGTAATTGCAGCTGCAACAATTGGGAGAACCCTAATGTCAATGCAATCTGGGTCTACTTTCCTTGACCTGTGATGGTGGTGGCCCCCCCTAGATGGCAGAGAGGGAGTGAGAGAGTGAGAGAGCGAGAGAGAAAAAACACCTTTACTACAGCACAGTCATGCTGCAAAAGACAAAAGTCAAATAAAGTCAACAAAACAAAAAGAAAAAAAGTAAACCACACGAAGTGGACGCAGGTAAGACAACTCACAATCCAGGCAAGCAGTCAGTTTCAAAAGGTCAAAACGAGCTCATCAGTAAAGTGAAGTGATACACACATGTGATACACAGCAGCACAGCACATGGTGCACACAGTGAAATTTGTCCTCTGCATTTAACCCATCACCCTGAGCGAGCAGTGGGCAGCCATGACAGGAGCAGTGTGTGGGGACGGTTCTTTGCTCAGTGGCACCTGGTTTCCAAATTGACCAAGGCAGACAAAAACATTTTGTAACACTCCTTGACTTCACAGAGTATTTTGACCCAAAAGTGAGCACCACAAAACTCCAAATTACTGGGCAGTGGTTGGCCTCGCGGGTCAGGAACGGACCCATAATAAAAAAGGTTGCTGGTTCAAATCCTGAACCGCCAAGATGCTGTCACCACACACTGCTCCTAGTGCAGTGATCCTCAAAACGATTTGACCCGGGGACCAGTTAGTTCAGGCTTTGGGGCTGCAGGGCCCAGCATAAACGACTGCCACCAAACTGCATCCGGCCAGGTTTTTAGAAATGTCCTGGTTTTTGAGCCTCCTAAACATTCATCATGTCATGGGCACACCTATTCAATTCAATTCATGCACCCCCATCTACGGGTCCCCTCCCTCAGGCTAGCCGAAGCATCACTAACACCGCTAATGCTGAAACCAGGGGCTCTTTGGGGAAATTATCAAATCGGACATTTTTTTTTAACACTTAACGCTCCATTAATGTTAAGACCACTCGGTGTATGCCTTTGGCGAGGGGGTGCAGGTGGAGTGGTGCTATTGATACTTCCACTAGAGCGAGTGGGTCACTAGCAGTTATTGGATTACCATTAAGACTGCCAATTTTTTAAAAACATTTGCTACGTCATGTTCATCATACATGCTGGGATCCTCAAGTATAAGAACAAAGTGGAGAATAATTTTTCTGAGGGGAACCTCTGCTCTGCTTGGCAGGGATGGAAAACTATGGCCTCTGTGAACACAATTGACTCCAGCCCCAGAATCATCCATGCACAGTGCAGCAGCACCACATCCCTGCCTGATTTTAAACCAGGTTCGAGGTAGTTAACAGCACCCAGCTCCAGAATGTAAGATCCTCTTCAGTCAGTGGATGTAGTGAGAGGACTAGAGAGAAGCTCATCTCTCTGCACTGTGCTCAGCGGCTAGGTGGTGCATTCCAGACCTTGTTCCAAAGCCATGAACAGCAGCATATTCCCCCAACTAGAATGGAAGCATTCCACTTTAATCTCCACCCCCCCCCAAAAAAAAAAAATTTTAAGTTATCATTGTTCATAGTGCAATATGCAGAAATTGTTATTGTGTGTCATCTGTAGTGTGGAAATTTACAACTATTATATGTGGCACTGTGCCATTTAAATTGGACATTTTTTTTTAATTGAATACTAGTGTTCTTCCTTATGATGCTCCAGTTCGAGGTCGCCATAGCACATCAGCCAGTCTCGTCAGTTTTGGACTGGATGCCCTTCCTGACAACCCTTCCCATTCACCCAAGCTTGGGACTAGCATCAAGAAATACACAGTTGCCTGCATTGCTAGTGGTTGAGAAAAGAAACATTCATTGATGTTAATTAGAATGAAATGCCCCAAGTTCACCACATTTTTGGAAAACATTTTATGTGGTGGCTCTGATTTCAATTAACTAATTAAAAGATACCAGACCATTGTACAACAAAACTATACATATCTGAAGAAGAGAAGAAAAGAACAAGTCACACTGTACATATTGGAACTTATTTTAACATTGAAAACTTGCTGTACACAGTACAGCCGCACATTAAAGCAGTCAGGACACTCGCTGTGATTAGTCTGTACAGGCTTTATGTAGACCCATTTTCCACAGTAGTCATGCAGCGAAGATTCTATCAGTAGCTCTGGGTCAGACCTAGTAGACTCAAAATGGTTGCACTTGAATTTACTTTAACTCAAAAAAATAAATAAATAAAAAATAAAAAGTGGTTGTGGCTTTGCAGGGGGAACATGCGTTCTGGACAATCCTGACTTATCCTGGAAGATCTAAGCTATATGTTGTAATTTGTAAAACATAAATGGATATAAAAGGCTGAACTGAAGGGACTAAACAGGTGTATTATTATTTTAATTTTTTTTTGGCAGAGAAGAGGAGTGTCTCTCTCAAATCTCCCCCATCCACAGTCAGCAACAAAACAAAACAAAAAAAATAGAGGGCAATGTTCATCATCTATGTTTTTTAACAGGCAAGTGGTCATGGGAAAAGCGTCTGTGATGGGTGCTTCTTGACGGACTCAGTCTTTGAGCATGTGGCTGCACCCTATTAGCACCTTGTGGTGCCCACTGCCTCCGCTCCTGCGGGTGCCCGTCGCGTCGGACAACTCGCTGGTCTCGAACCAGCAGAGTCCTTGACTGTGACTGGTCACAAAGCCTCCCAGCCAAGCGAGGATCCCTAGGGTGGTCCTCAGATGGCTGAAGTCTGGTCGAGGACAGGTGAGGATCAGAGGTGCTGCGAGAAAATGCTGGTCGGCCTGATGGGCGTGGCTCATGATTGTAAAGAGGGTTGTGGGATGAGTGAACTTGTTTGAAGATGTTTTTGGCATCAGCTGAGAAGGTTCGCTCCTGAGTCTTAACGATGGTGCCACGATTCTCAGCATCCTCAATCAGAGCAGCCCAGTCACTGTGCTCCTGGCCAACACACACACATCCCATCAACACACCTCATAACATGAACAAACATGTGTGTGTGTGTGTGTGTGTGTGTGTGTATGCGAGTGCAGTCATTTTACCTTAAGTGTGCGCAGATGTCCAAGAATGAACAAGCTGTATTTCGCCCGTGTTATAGTCACATTCATTCTTTGACGATTACCCACAAACCTAAAATCAATCACACACACACAAAACAGAAAGGTCTTTAGCAATTCAGTTTATGATGACAGACCTCAATGTAACCTTGAACATGACTTGAATAAACTGCGGTCCTTCTAGTGAAGAGAGACTTTGTCAATTATGTAAAGCATGACTAAGTCAATTCAATTCAGTGAAAGCTCATGAGTCAGGTTACCTGAATTGTGGACAGACAAATCAATGCTACACTCTAATAGTTAACATCGAACGAGCAAGCGAGTGCGTTATAAATGTTAGTCAGCGAAGGTCCATCCAGGGACAGCCACAGTCCCTCAACAGCATTCTGGCCCATCTCAGAAATGGCCAAAATCAAAGATGGAAATGGGTAACTTCTACCCTCCCTCCATTTGCCACAGGATCCTCCAGGATCCAGCCCATTGAGACATACTGTATTTGATTTTGGGCTATATAAGAAAGAAATGTTGTTGATGTTCTGCAGGTCAGGTGGTAGACAACCGCGTACTTCTGCCACAAGTTGTCGCGGCAAACAAACTGATGCCACACCCGGACTTTGCCGGGCTTCAGTCTACAATGTGAACCAATTTAACACAGCCAGCAGTTTGGTGGAGGACAGCAGTCGGGCTGCAAGAATTAATAAAAAAAAAAAAGAAGTGGTTTTTCCAGTAGGAAAGGTCCAGGATCCATCATCAGCACTCACTGAACCACAAGGACCTCCCATGTCTCGAGAACAGACCTATAAAAAGGTATGTGATCCACAAGGGCAGTTTCCGGCAGGTCAATCAGAAAAAGTTGACAAGTACCAGACCACCAGCCCTCCTCAAGAACACAGATGCAGTGTCCACCTAGTGGCCTACCACTCTTATAAAGCAACTTCTGAGCTGCCAGAAGACGAAAAGCCCTGATTCTGGAGTTCACGTCAACCAGACCCTGCCCACCTTCACATAATGGATGGTACAAGGTGAACACCCAACTCCAGTGCTGCCCTGACCCAAAAAAAAAAAAAAAAAAATCCACAAACATCTGGACCTGCTGTAACAGTCTGGTACATTTATGCCACAAGGACGAGGCAATCAGGTTGTTGGCCTCTGCCCCTGAAGCACATCTGGCAGTAGCCAATCAGGTACACACTTTCTCCACTAATCCCTTCCAGTTCTGTTGGAGATAAACATCAGACACAAACATCTCTGCCCCATTCCAAGCCTTCAGGCAACAGAGGAGGCTGGATCTCTTGTTGCCCTCCACCAAACAAATACGTTTTAGTCTTGTCCCAGTAAACACTAGCTGCTAAAGCCCTTTCATATAAGGTTAGCACATCTTCAAGGGCCTCCAAATCATTAATATCATTGATAAAACGTGTAATCATCTGTGTAAGATGAAACTTTAACATTTGGGGATGGACATGCCCCAAGCACCTGAAAACCAGACAATCGTTCCCTTAATTTCACCAGCAGAGGTTCGATTGCCAGGTGTTGGAAAATGTATATGAGTTATCATGCAATTACCCTTTTGATATTTCACATATATTAAACTGTATTAATCTTTGGAATGTTAACCTTTGGAAGACACCAACTATATTAAATCATTGGTCACTTGGAAGAGAAACCGTGTGACAAGGAATGTTTTGCAGGATAAGTCTGCAGGGCAGAGTGACCACGACCTGGAGAGACAACGAACGGAAAAGGGGAGGCCTGCAGACGGAGAAAAAGCAGGAAACCATCAACCCTACCATGAAGTCGGCAACAGTGAAGCCGGAAATAAGTCTACGTGCAGATATTAATTATGAGCTTATATGGTATGATTTTATGGTAAATGTACCGCCCTGTACTAAATAAACGGAGGAGATGCGACTGAGACCGCAGAGCTGTAGGAGGCATGATGTAATGAGTGTCTCTGATCGCTCTCCTTGCAAGTAAAAAGAACTCAAATGCTTCGTGTCTTTCTTCTCGTTTTAAGTTTATAAGTTTTGGAATGACGTATAACTCTAACACCAGGGCATACAGTGGACCTGAGAGGACAGCCTTGCCTTATGCCCCTTGAGACCAAAAAATGGCAACTTAAAGACAGAGTGAGAGCGGGAGAGAGAGAATTATGGATTAAATTTTACAACAGGGAAAAAGAAATCTCACCCAATAGACCCCATCCCACTGCTGGCTCGAACACAAGAAACAATGATGCACTCCATCTCTCTGCCCTGGAAACCATCAACAGTGTCCACCTCCACCCTATAACAAAATCTCTGTTAACCAGTAGACACATGGTATTTGCAACTTCAATTGCTTAAAAAAAAATATATATATTTCTTTATTATTTTACATTTCTTTTGAGGTTTTGTAGCTTGCAATATAGGAATAACACATGAGCATGAAGGATTTCGAACTCACTGCTGTTGGACCATCTCCCCGTTGCTGAACTCACTAAGAGCCTGCTGAATTCTGCGTTTCTGTGCACTATATGGAGTGATAATGCCAATTCGGTAGGCATTTTTCTCACTGATCAGACGCACTAAGGTTTGAATCAGTGTCACTTCTTTTGGGTTACTGAAGGACCTGAAAACATACATGACGAAATTACATTTCATGTATTGCACACACACAGCTTGTTTTTCAAATTTCTGCAAAACAAAAGCACTTTCAAGCAGGTTAAAGACTTACTCTCGGTCCTTAATCTCCCGCCCATCCATCACATCAAACACTCGGTATGGCTGAAAGGGCCAGTTAGGGGAAAACCGCATCTGTGCAACTTCCCTAATACACAAAAAAGCCGATTCTGAACACACGATTTACGTCTGCTACAGTTTGTGTGTGGCTGCAGAAACATAACTGTACCCTATATAAAACAAAAAGCAAAAAAATTTCTAAAAGTTAAAATTATATTTATACACACACACACACACACACACACACACTGCATTTAAAGCTTTGTCAAATCTTTAAAGAAATAAAAATTTAATATAACAAAAACCTGCTCTTTCTACATTAACTTTTGACCCACAGTTGGATGCTGACTTTTCAGGAACCTCATTCCTTATGACACCAAAAAGATCCACTTCTGGTTAAGCATTGAATATTAGAGACCAATACTTCCTACTGACATAGTCAGCTTGGCTTTATCCAAAGGATGAGAGTCACACTGTTTTCCTAATGTCGATTATATTTTAGTTAACTGAGTTTGCTGTAAAATAATACTTTAATGCTTCTCTATCCAATGCAGTATGAATTGTATTAAGTGTTGCGGTTTCCAAAGACACTGGTAGCATAAGACTTTAGACTTAGACTGAAATGTTAGATTTTACAGTTATCACTGATCTGGTAGGTTGGGGATGTGAGGGCAGGTAGGAGGTGATGGTAGCCTAGTGGGTAACACACTTGCCTATGAAGAACACAACCGGTTCAAACACCACTTAATACCATTGTGTCCATGAGCAAGACCCTTAACCCAGAATAGCTACAGTGAGACAGTCCCTGTAAATACTGATAGTCCATCTTAGATGGTAAGAACAGATGGTTATTACATACAGGGGCACTTGGTACTTTATGATATCTAAAAATTTTGACTATTTCGGCATCATTTTAAAAGTAATATTTCAGTACAGCCATGGACTACCTTTCCATCTAGGCTAGTATAAGCACTCATTGCCGCCAGTTGTCCTACATTTTGTTTGTTTCGAGCCACTCATGGCAAGTGACATCTGTGACATCCTAAATCACCTAAAGATTGTGAGTAAAGTTCAGTTTAGTCCATAACACCCTTTTCAATGTCAGATTCCTACATTTCAAAAACCAGAAGCCCACTATTTAAAAATCTGCAGAATTATTTGGATTAATCCTTCTAGGCCTGAATACACACACTTTTATCTACATTGTGTAGTTGTCCAGACATTGAATCAGGAAGATCATCTGGCATAAAAATTTTGCAATGTCTGTTGTGCGAACCAGAGCATCAGAAGCCAAAAGGAAGCAGCAGTGCAGTGGCCCAGAAACTGTTGAAGTGTGTACGAGCTGGAATTCAAAGTTAGCAGTTACAGGGACAGTCCCCCTAAAGACACTGAGGGTTTAAAGTCTTGCTCAGGGACGCAATGGTAAAAAGAGTTTGAACCTGTGACTGACTAGTCTTACCCACTAGGCTCCTACCACACACCTTGCTCTTTAAAAACAGAGTGGCATGGAAGGAGGGTGCAGGCATACCTGTCATTTTTCAGCATTGAATTGTAGATGTATTTGGAAGGGAACTGGCAAATATCAGGGTGCATGCGGTACTGATGGCTGAGAAAGGATATTGGGATCTTCTGATTGAGACTCTTCAACAAACGTGCCATCAGGGACTGGTCGTAACCAAGCTCTTTCACTTGCTACAAAAAAAAAAAATGTATAAATAAAATTATATTATATATATATATATATATATATATATATATATATACACACACACACACACACACACACCATTTTAATAAATAAAACAATTCCTTATGCCTAAACAGTTTTCACGATGGGTGTAGTTGAAGTGTGATTACAGAGAAAGCATTAAGATCATGCTACCTGGGAGACGACAGTGGGTGGGAGCTGCTCTGGGTCTCCAACCAGAATCAATGAAGGGCTTTTAAACAGCAGTGGAATCAGACTCTCGGGTTCAGTAGCCTGACCCGCCTATACCAGAAATGCAAGAAAGAGAAATCATATGGTTTTGACCAATGTACATTAGGGACATTACATATAATTTATTTTTAATGAACACCTTACTTATTGAGACATCAACATCTATAGGTCTATAGCCTGTGTTTTTAATGATCAGGCAGATCAGAATATTAATCATTGGACCATTTTTCAGTACAGTATATGAGGGCTTACCTCATCGACAATCACACAGCTGAAAGGCACTTGTCCCAAGTTGCGGAACGCAGACTCAATTTTCATATTTCCGCTACTGCTGAGAGTGCAGCAGATCACATTAGCCTCCTGTAACAGGCGATGCTGGGTCTCCTGTTTAAGAATATTCGCCTGGACGTGGAAAAGAACTCAATTAATGAAAATGTGGCTTGGAAGTGAACAGAAAGAGGTTGGTTCCTTGAATTTAACATGATCACAGTTTTTATAGTTAAGGTTAATTATGGTGAAAAATAATCATGTTTGACAGCAGCTCAGTGACAGAAGGGTGCATTGACACTTCACTCATGCACACAAGACTGTAGTGCTACACAGTAACAAAACATGCTGAGTGCGCTTTCGTTTGAATAGTCAAGTAATAGAGCAAGCTGCAAGAACACACAAAGCTTATTGGTGCTTCTTTTTGCTTCTCAGTTAATTTCCATAACGGTTGAAATGTTGGGAACACTGAATCAGTGGTCAATGTTTCACTCTCCCATTTATTTCCGTGATGCTGCAGTGGCTCCTTTGCAACAAAATCAACAGCTACCACATGGTCATAATAGCACTTTTTTGGGTGAAAATGTAAAATGTGTTATAAATAATATGTATTGTTATTAATTGGAACTGGACCACACTGGATACTGGATACACAAGTCCATGTGTATGCAATGTGTTCGGTCACCTCTTTCAGCTGCCGAGCCAATTTCTCTCTCTCCTTCATCATGTTATACTTCTTGTCCATCAGCTGTCTATACTGTACAGCAGCCAATCACAAAATAGCCAGCATAGATGGCAGCACAATTAGGCAGATAGCACAAAAATTAAGGAAATTAAAAGAAATACAAAACATTTGGAAAAAAAAACATGCCTTTAGTTGCTAATTAATACATGTTACATTAACATGCAATCTGTAGACCTCTCGCTCACTTATTTATTAGAGAAGAATTATAAAAAAATAAAAAAAAACCTGGTCTGTGTTTTTGTCCGTTACAGCACACATCTGGGCAAGGTTCTCAATGCAGTCATCCAGTTCCGCTTTCTTTCTGTGCCCGTCTTGTGTATGCTGCACCTTCTCTGCAAGTACAGACACACACAAAATAAAAAACAAAGTCATCCATGTAGTAAAGGAATTAATTAGTCCTGCCATTTTCATAGCCAGAACTTTCATAATAGGCATCATTCCTGATTTCAGTAAGTAAGTAGAACAAAATAGTTAAAAAGTTAATCTTGTTTAAATCAAATTTCAATAATTCACCTGGACATGTAAGAAAAAAAAAAAAAAAAAAAAAAAAAAAAAGCTCTTACGAGTTCGACTATCCAAACTGAAGTCCTTAAGGCCTTTGGCGATGGTTCTTTCATTGCCCAGTCTTATCAAATTAATATCCCCACAGTTTCCTTGAAGAACACAGAACAATGTTGACGATGCAAAACTATGCTACACTGTATAAAGTGTGCTTAAGTGAGCAAGTCAAAGACCAAGGATGTGGACATATCTGCGTACCCTGAGGTTTCTTTCGGTCTCTGCACTTCTCTTTGAAATGGATTATGAGTTTTTTCATAAGGCAGTCGATTGCAGCATTAGAGGGAGCACAGAGTAACACACGCATTCTGTGCTTACTTGCACGCCCAGCAGGGGGCACCGCTGCTGCCTGCAAACATACAGAAAAACATGAAAATCACTCAAACAAATGCAAACACTTCATAAGCACTAGGGGTGTTGTAAAATACTGCATTATATTGCTGTGTTCATATTTTCTATGGTGATATTGTATCGATACAGGGACATCAAAGATCAATATTTTTGTATACAAATTTAGAATGAATTATTGCTTAGCATTTCAGGCAGAGTGAAATTGCAAAACATGATAGACTGATCACAGAATCTTGTATTTCAGCTTGGTTTTTAAATTGTCAGTGAACTGTAGAATATTTACAATAGAAAAATATATTGTGATATGATGGTATTGTGAACCATGTATCGTAATTCATAATAAGCACACAAACATACCTGAGTGAACAATCTGTGTATAAGGCCCACAATTGTCCTGCTTTTTCCAGTTCCAGGGGGGCCATGGATAAGACAGATTTTTGGTGAGTGGTGCTCACACGTTATCATTGAAACAGCACAGGCAATTGCTTTGGCCTGATCAGGGTTATACTCCTGGGAAAATAAAAAAAAAAAAAAAAGGAAAAGAAGTGGAAGAAAAGCACCACAAGTGAGGTTTTACTACATGCCTTTACTACATGCCTTGTATAAAACCCTTATAGCACATAGGCACATACTGTGTCTGTAATGTCTGGCACGGTGTTGCTTCCTGGCAGGAAATGATCGAGTCTGCGCTCGGGTGCAAGAAGTGGGCGGTTTGTACTCAGATGACGGAGTTGACAAAGGGCACGCAGCTCTCGCACAGCGTTCACTAAATTGCCAACCACCTGGCAGCGCACAGACTGCGCGTTGACAGAGGACACGTTTCCACGGGTTTGCACACTCACATTCAGCAAAGGCCCTGAACCTGTGGGTACACAACTCACAGTTGTTTTTCTTCCAATATAGCCTTGTATTCAAAATCATCGCAAAATCATCACATACAGACACACCTGAATGGTAGACATTAGAACAGGACACCCAGCCAAAGTGTGGCTGTGCATCAGGCAGCTCCTGTTCATCAGCACAGTGAACATGTGAATACATGCCGGTGTTACTTGGCAGCCACAGAATCACAAAATCGTCCTCTTTAGGGTACAGCTGCTGTGACTCTTGTTTCGAGGACAGCTTAACTGTCAACATACAGACAAAAGAAAAAGGGCCTGAACATTTCAACAACTTATAGAATATTAAAGGCATACAATTAAAAATAAATAAATAAAAAGACAAATACACAAGAACCAAAATCCTATGTGGAGCAGAAAGTCTGCTCACCTTTGAAACTGGCATTAGCTATTGTTGGCGAGTGAGAGTCAAAAATGTTTTGCCTGTTGTAATCAATTCCATTCAACTGCAAATTAAGGTCAATCTTGGGGTCCCGAAGGAAGTCATCAACCAACTGTGGGTCAGAAGATTCAGGTTGAAAGAGCAGGTTTTAAAGTGAACGTGAAGTGAGCGAGCACAGCACACACAATGAAATGTGTCCTCTGCATTTAACCATCACCCTTGGTGAGCAGTGAGCAGGTGCCCGGGGAGCAGTGTGTGGGGACAGTGCTTAGCTCACTGGCACCTTGGCAGTTCAGGATTCAAACTCCCAACATGCAATCATAGCATACATCAGCACATGTGCTATACTAAATCGCTTTTAAAATGTAATTTGGAAAATGAACAGATTAGACATTTTGTGCAGTAATACACATCAAGCAGAAATGCTCTAAACAGCACACCATTTCAGTTAAAACATTCATTATATACACTATATACCCCCAAAAAATGTTTTATTCAACTACCTATGTATATTTATTTATTTCCAAAGAGAATTTAAAAAAATCATTCATTCCAAAAATTAATTAGGGCAGTGTTGGCCTAGCGGTTATGGAAGCGGCCCCGTAATCAGAAGGTGGCCGGTTCGAATAACGGTCCGCCAAGGTGCCACTGAGCAAAGCACAGTCCCCACCACACTGCTCCCCGGGCGCTTGTCATGGCTGCCCACTGCTCACTCAGGGTGATTGTTAAAAGCAATGAAGCAATTTCCCTTGGGATTAATAAAGTATAACAAAAAGTTTCAAATCAAGCAAAAGATGAAAGCAAATAGGACTTACCTCCTCAAATGTGTTTGTTAGAAGTAGAGGGAAAAATGTGTTGAAATATTCATCATATGAGGAAAAGCTGGTTGGCACCTGCTTCAGTGGTAGGTTGCACAGGTTCTTCGGCGTGCCAAACTGTTTGTAATTTTCAAAAAAGCTATACCTCCAACTCAGAACAATTGGCATCAGGAATAACTTGCAATCTTTTGTAGTGTTCGCAACAGGAACAGATGAGGTTTCAGGACGTGGGTGAGTCTTGCTGGTATAGGGCTGCTGATGGCTGGAGGTAGTAGAAGAACTTTGCTGAACAGACCTGGGTGCTTGGGCTGGAGGTCTAGGGAGGATTTTGGGTGGTAAAGGCTGCTTGAACATGGCCTGCGGTGCTGTAACAGGTTTTACTACTGACAATGTATTACTTTGACAAGCAGGCCTGGTTTTTGCAGCAGCTACAGTCTTTGTTGCCTTCTCCATTTCTTGGACCAGAGTGGCATTGCGGGAGCTTGGCGCATACATCTTAACTGTGGAAGGTTTGGCCTTTGAGGTCATGGGAGACATGCCAGGCTTAAGGAACACTTCATTGTCACTCTGGTGCATCAGGGGTGTAACTCGCAAGTCTACTGATAGTCTCCTAACCGTAGTAGCACTTGTAGAACTAGAAGTGGCAGCCTCAACAGACAGAGCTCCATTCTGAACATCCCTCTCAGCGTCTGACTGGCTTTCGAGGTCCATGTCCACGGGGTCATTTTGTGTCAGTAATTGGTCGTTCTCATTTTCAAACTCTTCCATTTGTGAGCATAGTTCCATATCGGTGGGCTCTGCCTGAGTCAAGGTCATCCACTCGTCATCCCAATTGTTCATTGTTTCGGTCCTATTGTTTGGGTCATTTTTCTGACTGAAATATTTAGAAGTGAGCGATCCATTTGAGTGTTGGTCTTCCTCAATTGGGACACCTCTTGGTTGGCAAAATGTTTTTGTCACTGTTCCCTTGATTTGTTCTACACTCGGCCTTAGTCCAGGGTCAGGCTGTGAACAGGGTAAGTCCTCTTCTTCATCCTCCATATCCTGCTTCTCAACATCTTTGACGGCAGTTTGAGAAACGTTCTTACATTTGTTGGTTTGGACAACCGGAATACTTGCTCCAGCTGCTGCGGTTAGCTGAGGCCGTCCTCTGCTCTGCCTGAAGTATTGCATTTCCTGAGATGCGAGCAGCTTCTTTTTGGGCCTCATTTTCTGTGGAGAAGTGAGCTTGGTTACGCGGCAATGCTTTTTCGGCGGTCCCTCCAAATGCACAGCTTGCCCATAGAGCCGCAACTGTTCAACGCTGTCCCGTGTCCGCTGAGATAAATCAAATGCTTTCCTCTTTGTTTTCTTCAGTCCCAAGCGTTCCACAGTTGACTCTGGCTCCTGTCGCTTACGCACCTTCTTTGGAGGCACTATAGCAGGTGTAGAAGGAGGGACGGGAGGATGGAGGGAGGAAGAAGAGCAGGGCAATAAGGGGAAGGCTGAGGTTTTGTTAAAAGCATTGTTGCGTTGAGGAACATTACTGGATTTTTTAGTCCGTTTCACCTTGCAAGCAGATGGCTCTATAATTGGTGGTATTTTGGCCCCACCTAACTTCTTTTCTCCAGAGGAGACCTTCACAGAAAGACTTTTATTAGGGTGTGGTTGCGGTTTGGTAAACTCGACATGTTTCTCTGTAGAGCTTCTGTGACTGCATGCTGATTTTGAGGAGCTTTGATGACTGGAGGGCGGTAATAAAAGGCTGCTGGAGTTGGGATGGGACATGTTTTGCTCCTTTTGCTGTTGTCGAACTTGCTCCTCTACCTGTAAACAGGCTTGCTCAATGTCCTCATCTGGGACAAGCTCAGTCTCTGAGTCACAGCTGGTCGCTCTAGAATGCAGTGGTTCTTTTTTGGACTTCTGAATGGAAACAGAAGAGTCTAAATGTGATTCGGCCCAGGCAGATGCCACAAACTCTTGTGTCTCAAATTCAAACACCTGGGATTCACTGAGGTCTCCATCAAAATCACGACTGGGGCTCTCTTTAAGATTATGGTAGTTCTCAGAACATTTTGCCATTTGAAAGGGGTTCCCGTCTGGGCATTCCTTGTCCATTTTATCACCACAGATCTCATCATCAGAGATAATAATAACATTAGACTGTTCTACCAAATCTTTAACATATATTTTTTTGTCTGCATTGACATCTGAAATCTTCCCCCTGACCAAGCGTTTTCGCAAGACATTGAGTGGCTCATTGTCCCCTGCCTCTCCTGGTGAACACTTTTGACCAAGGAGAGAGTTAGACTTATTTCCTGGCTCCGCTGAAGAAACAATTTGAGGATCCAGACCATCGGGTTTGTTCACTGCAATGGCTTGCAGCTTAGGTAGTCTGTCAATCAGGCATGACTGGATGACCTGCAGTCGTCTTGGATCTGGTTTAAAAGAGTTTAATTCACTTTTACCACTGACCAAGGATATAGGAACCATGGACTGTGGCTCTTTCTTGATAAAGTCCTGATGTGTAGGGGAGTCCAGTTGTTCTCTTGCTTGAGGACTATGTCCACAATCCCACAGTGGTTCCTCCTTTATGAAACTTGGGACTGCCACCTGCTCACAGGCTCGAGAGGTCTGCGGCAACTCTGCAGTCATGCTAACCACGTGCTCTGGAGGTTCAGCAGGAGGTGTAGGAGGGGCAGACAAAAAGAGGTTACTGGTAGGCACAGCACTAGAGTTTTCAGTCATGGCTTCCACCAGCTTTTTAAGGCAGTTCTGGAGATCGCGGATTTCAAATGAGGTCAAGTTCCATTGCTGAGACGTGGCATCACGCAAATGTTTGTTGAGCAGGTTAAGATAATGGGCAGCGCGTGGATCCGCTTTGGAGCCCAGCCTGCCGCCCTCCTTCAGTAATGCACGGATCACTTTAATGCACGCATGTGGGAGGCTGCTACTGTTGCCGGAAACGTTGTATTCTTGAACCCATCGGCCACAGACAGTGTCCGCAGGCAACACTGCACATTGGACAATCATACCTGCCCAGTTCATAGGGCAGTATTTGAAAACCTGCATACATCCACCGGTAAGATGAAGCTCCACCACATGCACCAGGATGAACACAAAAAACTCAGATACTTTGTCGCAGGTGGCGGTGCGTCCAGATAGCAGATCTGAGCTGATTTTGCTGCAGAGGTAGTTTACTACCTGTAACATATAGATGACTGTGTAATGGGCCATCCCCACAATGGAGCGAACAAAAGGAATGAACCACAGGAAGGTACTGTTGTATTTGTGCATCTCCCTGCCCAGGTCCGTCTGCAGAATGTTCACAAGACAGCTCATTTCTGCAAACAGCTGCCCATCACAGACTTCTGTCCGACGGCCTCGACTTCTTGATGCCTACAGGGAAAAGATTTATAAAAAAAGTAAACAAGAACAATGACACAGGAACAAGGTGATTGTTGGCAGGCTTAAGAAACCCAAGATTAAGACTTTTCAAGGCAACTTTCAAAATTAAAACCCTGCATCGGGGTGGTCAACTACATTTTCTCCTCGGCAGACACTGCGGGCCAGATGCTATTTAGCTTTTGGCTCTTGTTAAGAGACTCGTGTTATAGCTACTGCATCACGCCACCAAGCGGCGACCTCGACTGCGGTTGCTATTGAGGCACGCACTGCACTTAGTGAACCCTGAAGTTACCAGACTAATATTACTTGTAATGCAGCAAGCCAAAATTGCAAAAATTCACTAATTACAAAATCTTTACATTCTCAAAAACAGGTACATTAAGAAAGCAGTCCTACATATAGTAAACATAGGAACTGCTGAATATAAATGGGATGTTTTAGGTGCTGACAAATTGGTCATGTTGCTGCATTTTTAACTACAATTTCACCATAAGTCGACTCCATATCCATTCCTATCCTAGTAGTTATTCAGATGCCACACAAATGGCTCATAATGTGTGCAGAGTGCTTTAAGAAAGCGGCACTGTTGTACGGGGTGGGTGTGGCTTTAAACGGAATGAAAGAATTGAGGTGTTTTGTTTAGATAAAACACTATGAAAAGTAATAAGCTATCTGCAATAATAAATTCTCTCTATTTATCCGGCTCACCACCGTGGCAATCAGTGTTCAGGGGATTGCTGACAGATTGAAGGCTTGTTTAATTTTAATCAAGAAAAAAAAAAAATGTAGGGGCATACTCTTCCCTCCTCAATAGGCTATTCCTAGTTCAGTAATATCAGAGAAAATTTTAATATAAAGAAGAACTCTCACTCTAAAAAACACCTCTGCCAGCAAGGGCAGAACTTAGCAGTCTAGCTCAAAGTCCCACCATTTCCCTTTGTCTGAATGTCTTATTAGCTTGTGAGCCTATTGTTGGTGTGGTTAAGAGTGAAAGCTGTGCTCTGAGCTGCACCACTCATATCTAGCATCAGATCACAGGGAGAACCTGATTTATTTTGCACTATATGTGCACAGACTATTTCGAGCACCACCACACAATTTATACATTGCAATTACTGGATTGTTCAAATGTGTATTAAAATAATCAATTCATAATACAGTCCAGTAACTACAATTTGTGCCCATTCTTGATCATTTAGTTAACTTGCATGGGACGAAACGTACCCTTATCTTATGATTTACATCTCATTTTCTAATTAGCTGCACATACTGAACACATTGATACATTGACACTGGGACACACACACACACAAAGCATCTCCATATAAGGCTAAAGATAAGTGCTCACATTTACTTGCCACTACCATTCACGACCAGATGTAATTGTGGAAAATATATGCCTAGATGGCAATCACGGCGCATTGCAATAAACTTCTACATTCTATAATTTCCTACTGTGCAAGATTTTTTCTGAACAAATTTTCAGCATCATACATGACAGAACAAAGATCGTTCTGACAGGACCAGGGTTTGGAAACATTGGTGAACATGGCTCAAAATGATCTCACCTGATTCTTTTTGCCACTGACATAAGTATCATAGACCATCTGGCTAAATGTGAGGTCATTTTCATGGTCCTCAACTTTTACAGCAACCCTGCAAAAAAAATAAAAAATCCATTATGAATCCATTTCACACTGGTAGTAAAAATGCTTAAATTTTCAAAATGAAAACAAAATATATTAGGCCAAAACAGATCATCTGAACACTATACTGCATAAAACACTGCAATATTGTAATAAAAACTTACAAGCGGTTCTGTATGCTCTCAAGCTCTGTAGTGTAGCTGCTGCTTCCTGTTATAATCTGGAAAGCTTTGTTTGGTTCAATGTGGCCCCAGGTACGAGCACCCAAACAATCCAGAATCACCATGAAACACTGCAGTGCCGGCCAGAATGGATCAGAACCGGAATTACATTCTGTACACACACACACACACAAAAAAAAAATGCTTAAAAAAAAAAAAAAAAAAAAAGTACAATGCTTACAGTTGGTCACAAACTACCAAAGTAGCCTAATACACTTACAACAATGGCATCACAATAACTGCCAATTCATGATTATTCTGATACATAGAAGGCATCTAAAATTAAAATTGCATAAAGGTGTGGTACCTTCCTCCATGGTATTTAATATGCATTGTAGAATGTCTGCCTGTCTAGTCGGGCCCAGAAATAATGAATCCATTGCTTGGGCATCCAACAGAGTCAAAAGCATACAGATGCCTAGAAAAGAAAGAGACACAAAATTAGGATTGTTTGGGAGGCAAATCAAAAGCAGAGGCAATATGTAATGACAACAGACGCACCCAGCCAGTAATTTTTGACATTGCTGGAGTCATATAGGTGGGGGGGTAGCCGAAAAAGTTTGCCATCATAGGCAGGGGTGGAGTCAGACTCAGGCAACTTGAGTGAGATGCCCAATTCAATCACATAGAAAATGCAGCAAAGCACTTCCTCCAAGTCATAAAAATCATCCCGGTTAACTTTCCCCTGTGAACGTGCCGTGGTGACAGCCCAACGCCTCACCTGGAACAGTTAAGAAATGGAAAAAAAAACAATGAGTGTTGGACCTTGTTCTGAAAATATGCTTATCCTTAAAATGGTTCAAGCTGGAGAGAACTGGGTGAAAGAGAGAGATAAAATAAGAGAGTCACCGTCTCATTGGGATGCACCAGCAGAAGATAAATCCCTGGATGTTTTTCATTCACACCAAAAGAGCTGTTTTTTTCCATGTTACACAGCGCTTCCACACACATCTCACCTTTAAGAAGAGAGAGAGTGACATTCCTTTTTTTTTTTTTTTTTGCATGTTTTTCACACTTAAATATTTAAACTTAAATTATATTTAATTCCCTGACGAGATCAATTTTTATATATATATATAAAAAATTGGTCCCCTAATGCTGAAGTCTCTTTCAATAATTCAAATGCTAATGAGGAAGAGAGAGGTAGGACGAGGGCGAGAGCGGACATTCAATCATCAGGCAACTGCAATGCTGCACACGTTTTCAAGCCATGACAGAAGAATGGCCAAAGCACTCTTTATGTATATCGCAATTTCTAGCCACTGCAGGATCATAGACAGGCTAGGGAAACTTGTATTAATGTTAAATAATCTCACAAAGTCGAATTTTCAATGACATTGATCAGTTAAATTTGTTTTAGGACCTGAAATATTTAAGTGTGACAACGCACAATATCTCTTCAGTCTCAATCTTAATAAAATGTTTGCTACACCCAGACAATAAATAGGATTAAAAAATTTAAAAACAAAAGGGCATTAACTTACTCAGCTTTCGGTCCATCATCAGGTAGGGGTATTGGAGCATTTCTGTGAGAGGCGTGTGTATTTTAATTCTATATTGCTCTGCCGTTATTTCTGGCACACACTTCTCCAGATCATCCTCAACCATCAGTAGATCATCATTCACTTCTGACAGGAAGGACAAATATCCAAGCAAACGAGCCGTCTCCAACTCCCAAAGTCGCTAGGACACAAGACAGTGTGCATGTTCGAACTGTACAAACGTTCATGGAACGAATACTAGGCAACAATCTGAATTGTATATTTGCTGTAAAAATAATCAAGCAGAAATATTGGCATGGTGTACTCTTCAGTCTTACCTTGTGCAGGTGTGGCACCTTACTGCGTGCACGGTGATACTCCAACATACACTCCTCACATATGTTTAGGTCATCGTTGGCACCCTTTTGGTCCTCTGCAGATAGCACGCCAGTGGCATACTGTTCAAGGAGTTGTGGAAGACGTTCACGTGCACTCCTACACCATAAGCACGTTTCCATCTTCACCTAGTGCGCACACAAAACACAGAAGTTACATCTGAAGGTGTTATAATTATCAGGGATGTTCATATAGACCATTTAACAGTTAAACGAAAGAATGAATTGACTGATTATTACAATCAGTTAAATGGTTTAAAATAGTTTTTTTTTTTATTATTAGTAGTAGTATCAAGTTGTGAGGCATAAATATGCTACACATACGCTATGTGTTAACTCATGGGGCGTGGTCACGTGCAACCACACGTGCTTTCAGACATATTTTGCCGGGCAAATAAAATAAGGCGAGTGAAAAGAAGTTCTGTGTGGGACCATTTCGACAGAAAGGCCGACGAAGTGACTTGCAAAATATGCTACACCAGTAGTACAAGCAAACATCCACAAGCATTGTGCAATAAAGGACAACGAACATTGACCTCAGTGTTATCAGGGAGAAGATCTGAAGAGGAAACTCAGAGAATATGCTCAATGATGGTTCAGGACATTATGCCCATGAAGGTTTTTGAGAGCTGCTGAGCTATATTGAGCCTAATTATGATATTTACATTTGCGGCATTTATCAGACGCCCTTATCCAGAGCGACTTACAATCAGTAGTTACAGGGACAGTCCCCCCTGGAGACAGTCAGGGTTAAGTGTCTTGCTCAGGGACACAATGGTAGTAAGTGGGATTTGAACCTGTGACTCTGTAGTCTTCTGGTTCATAGGCAAGTGTGTTACCCACTAGGCTACTACCACCCCTACTACCATCAAGACGTACTATTACCTGTAGAATTGAAGTCTGTTTTGAGGAGAGGAAAAAACACAACTCAATTGCACAAAGTTTATAGCCCTTACGACTGACTGCTGGACAGCACTTACAACGGAAAGCTTTATAACAATAACTTGCCACTACTTAGATGAGAAGTGACAAGTTAATTCAGCTGTAATACTACTAACACAGAGTATGACAAGCAGACACACAGCTGAGAACCTCGCAGTTAAACTCTCAATTTATCTTAATTTTTTATTTAAGTAAAAATATTTAGTGCAGGCCTATTTATTTTATTCTTTTTATTTATATGAATTTGTTTTTGTCTGTTGTCAGAAAAGCTGGAGGTGCATGAAAATTTGACGATATGTGAATCCAGACACTCCTCAGTTCTTTTCTCATTCAATTCTAATTTAACAACATGTTTGCTCCCTTTGGTGGGCTGAAGGTGGTATGTTGGCCATGACAATATTCTGATCTGATCAGTTATTGATTAATGTTTGAATAACAGACAGCAATTGCAGTTAGGGAAAATTAATCGAAATGAGCATCCCTAATCTGTAGACAAGGCAGTCTCATTTAACAAAGCATTGCATGCTCTGTGTGTGGACATTAAAAAAGTAAAAATTATTGCTTTGCTCTGTACTACGAAACATTTCCGGCATTTATCAGAAGCCCTTACCCAGAGCGACTTACAATCAGTAGCAACAGGGACATTCCCCCACTCTGGAGCAATTGAGGGTTAAGAGTCTTGCTCAAGGAAAGTATTTTATGGCCTGCGCGACACAGAGGGTCTCTGGCCAGGCCCTGCCTCATCTCATGCATATTTTATTATTATTATTATTTAGGGGCAGTGGTGGCCTAGCGGTTAAGGAAGCGGCCCTGTAATCAGAAGGTTGCCGGTTCGATTCCCGATCCGCCAAGGTGCCACTGAGGTGCCACTGAGCAAAAGCACAGTCCCCACACACGGCTCCCCGGGCGCTTGTCATGGCCGCCCACTGCTCACTCAGGGTGATGGGTTAAATGCAGAGGACAAATTTCACAGTGTGCATCGTGTGCTGTGCTGCTGTGTATCACATGTGACAATCACTTCACTTTTTTTTTTTATTATATGGTGCTTATTGAACTGTGTGACTAGATCATTCAAGCCCAGTTAACTCGCAGTGGAGGAGAACTAGACGGGGACTTACAGCGCCACCTACAGGTGTGGAGGGGGGATGAAACGGCGTTCGGACTGTTCTCTGCGTCTCCGCATGGACGACGGAGGGTGGTAGTAGCCTAGTGGGTAACACACTCGCCTATTGTGTCCCTGAGCAAGACACTTAACCCTAAGTTGGACTGTCCCTGTAACTACTGATTGTCGCTCTGGATAAGGGCGTCTGATAAATGCTGTAAATGTAAATGTTTACCAGTCATCCAGCTTGACAAGCATGCCAAGTTAGCGTTAGCTCATTAATAACAGTAGTAAAGCAGGGGTGCTATAGTTACTTTGCATTAAAAGACTAAAGACATGTTTTTATTCACTAGCCTTTTTTGGACCATTCATTTTTGTAATTTTGTCTCGTTTCCAGTCCAAATATCTAAAAAAAAAATCTTTAAATCAAGATTACTAGACAAGAAAAATGGCATGAGAAAATTAAGTGACTTCTGTTTGAGATTATATCTCAGTAAGATTAGTTTTCTTACCCCATTGGCAGATAATTTTGCTTGTTTTAAGCAATCACTTAATTTTGAGATGTTTTTTCAGAAAACAAGACAATTTCTTATGCTATTTCATGTGTCTAGTAAATGTATCTTGATTTAAGATTTTTTAGAGATTTGGACTGAAATCAGGACAAAACTACTAAGTTAGAAAAGCATTTTTTGCAGTGTGTGTGTGTGTGTCAGTGTGAGAGTTTGTGAGTGTGTGCATCTGCAGTGTAGTGTAGAGAACAAGTTCTGACATTCAAACAAATCCTGTTAAATTTTCTGATTTGTATTGTTCTTTATTTTTTTTATAAATGATTTATCATTCTGGCAGCTCAGGTGGCACTTTATTAAATAAAAAAAAAAAGTCTATATTTGGCAGATGTAAAGCATACATGTATGTTTTTTGTGTTAGTCCATTTTTATTTTATTATTATTATTATAACAGCTCAAGGAGCAACATGTTTGTGCACTTTCTAAAGATTTTGGTTCTGTTTTTGAATAAAGGGTTGGAAATGAATGCTTTTCTTGTTTATCCGATTCCATGATTAATACAACAACAAAAAAAATAGTTGACAGATTAATCGATTATTAAAATAATCATTAGTTGCAGCCCTAGTGTATTTCCCATTTCTCTTGATATTTATGAGAATGAGCCACCCTCTCCTGCTTTTATCTCCTGCTGGGGACTTGACGGGACTGATTCATTATGTTTTTGGACACTCTTTTATGCACATCTTTTTTTACTGCCACACCTTTTAGAGAATTTCATTGTTCACAGGTGTTGCGTTGTAATGCACTTCCTTATTGGTTTATTTGTCTGAGCCTACTCATTATTCAATGTTGTAAAACGTAAATAAAAATGTAATATAACATTGAGAAAATGAAAGCCACTTCTTAAGAAAGTCATGCACTTTCTGAACTATGAACTATGAAACAATAGAGCAGACAAAGTTATCGATGCTGAACTGCAGTGGTGGCCTAGAGGGTGAGGAAGTGGACTGACTGGTCGCAGGTTTAAGGCCAAGGTGCCACTGAGCAAGGCACAGTCCCCACACACTGCTCCCCAGGTGCAGTCATAGCTGCCCACCAAGGGTGATTGTTAAAAGCAGGACATTTCCTTTTGTCATTGTGAAACGCAGCACATGGTGATGTCTCTGTTGTCGTGAGCGAGAGACTTGCCGTCTTGCTCCTGTGCTCCCTACTAGGCCAAAGTTTGGACACCTCCTCATTCAATGTGTTTTCTTTCTTTTCATGACCTTTTACATTGGTCGAATCTCACTGAAGGCATCAAAACTCCACGTGTTCATTCATAGTTATATAACTGAAAACATGTTTAATATTCTAGTTTCACCCTTTGCTTCGATTACTGCTTTGCACACTCTTGGCATTCTCTTGATGAGCTTCAAGAGGTCGTCACCTGAAATGCTTTTCCAACAGTCTTGAAGGAGTTCCCAGAGGTGTTTAGCACTTGTTGGCCCCTTTGCCTTCACTCTGTGTCCAGCTCACCCCAAACCATCTGGATTGGGTTCAGGTCCAGTGACTGTGGAGGCCAGATCTCCACTTTTTGTTAAGTACGTAACTCCACATGTGTTCATTCATAGTTTTGATGCCTTCAGTGAGAATCTACCAACGTAAATGGTCATGAAAATAAAGAAAAACGTTGAACGAGAAGGTGTGTCCAAACTTTTGGCCTGTACTGTATGTACTTCTTTCTGGGCAGCATATTACAAACACCCAGAACTGGAGAGGCATATTATTATCTAAAAGCCATAAACCATTTACCTATGATCAACATAGTTCTCCTTTTGCAACACAAAAGCTCAGACCTGACGAGCCATACACTCTACATCAAATTTACAGTGGTATCAGGCACCAAGCTGTCAGCAGCAGACCCTTCAGGTGGCAACTCCAACTGGGAAAATATGAAGTTCTTACATTTTATTTATAAATAATCAAAACTTTGATAAAGTCAAAGCGCTAACAGCACACCTTCCACTGCTCAATGGTCCAGATCTCCTGCTCAAGAGCACCTTGTAGGACCAGCACCAGCACCCCGACAAGACACTGTGGTACTTGGCTCTGATGTTACAGAACCAGCGTTAAGCTGCCTTTGACCAACAATTTCAGCTAAATTATCTCTTTAACAAATCAAGCTACTGCTCAAGGCTTAATTCTGAGCCATTTCTTATTCTGATGACAATTTCCCACCCATTGCTAGGTGCCATTGTTGTACAGATACTTCATCTGTAGAGGAACGTGCAGTTTGTCTGGATGGTGGAGAACACCATTAAAACACCTTAAGGCTCAGCTTTCATGCTAAAGTTTGAATAAAATCACACTGCTTTGTAGACGACCGAGCTAGAGTAAGCATAAAAAATGTCTGCGTACGCACAGACACTCCTGAGTCCAATGTCACGCAAGTGCCACTTTCTGCAGAGAACTTGCCTCGTGCTCCAATATTTACCTCCTCAAATTCAAAGCGCCCAGCCGTACAGCGCCACGTACAAGAGTGGAGATTTCAGTTGTAGGAAACCCCAAAAGTATTTTGCACGATCCTCCACCTCGGAAATATCACTTTTTACAGCTAGAAATCGGTATAGGAAACAGACACACACACACACACACACACACACACACACATATATATATATATATATATATATATATATGATTTCGGGACAACAGCCAAAAGAGTAACTAGCCATAAAAAAAAAAATAATAATAAATCTGAGCAGCTCAGTAGAGAAAGAGAAGTAAAGGAGAATTACCCTTCACTGAAAACAGGGGGGGAAAAAAAAAGTCTCATGTCCGGTACCAAGTGCGTCCCCGAAACGACACTCTGCCGCCTGGGATGCGAGGACGTCGCTACGTCTCACCTTGAAGTCGCCAATCTGTTATTGTAGCGCACAGCCAAGATATGACTGGGGCAGGAGTTGCGAGTGGAAAGTCAGGACCTCCCAAGGCCGACACGCGATACAACCAGCAGCTTCTACCGCTACGTCAAGCTCGAAATCCACACACACAAAAAAACGGTCCTGTGAAAAAGCCGGAAATGTAAATGCTGAAGCGGAACGTTTTCCGCGGGGCGCCGCGCGTGACCCTCAAGCCGCTTATTTGCTTGCTTTCACGGTAAAAGTTGTGCGCTGGCTCGGTTCATTACTGCGCATAGTTCCAGGGGATACAAACCAAAGTGGACCTGCACCAGTTGTCGCTAAAAAGCAAAACCACGTGTGAAGGGGCAACTTTGAGAAGCCCGCGGCGCTGCCTTAATACCCGCAGGCGCCATGAAAACGCGCTGTTCGTCCCGCCGCGGACCGAGAAAACAACAAAAAAAAAAAGTACCGAACGCCAAACCGAAGCGCTTCCCCACCTGCTTTCGACTCCTTTACCCTCGAAGTCCTTCGCGCCGCATTCCTGCGTGGATGTTGTTGTTGTCGCTCCTGCCTTTAAGTATCCCAGCAGCCCGCCCAGCTCCGGTCGCGCAGCAGTGACGCGACGTGATGCGACGCGACGCGACAACGACACGCTTATTCATTATGTTGGCTTATGAGCGTAAAGCCTCCTGCAATGTCTTATACTCCGTTTTAAATGACCAGGAAAACATGGGGCGCGTGTGATATTGCGTAATATTATTGTATTAATCCCCGGGAAGGGAATGACATTGATTGAAAAGAATGGCACCTGCCAAGGTGGGATGGGCGAGGCAGTAAATGAACAGTTAGCTATTGGACTTGATGGAAGCAGAGGAAATGAAGCCCTTCCGGAACCATGGGTTTTGTGGAGTACTTTTAAAATGCATTGGTTAGTTACAACCAAAGGTGGCGACAGTGATATGGACGTCCAAGGAACATTAATGAACTTGGGAAATGAATGACCCATATGTGTGCTGAATTGTAGTTCATGGAGGTGACACAGGGTGTGCCAGCATGGACAGTCCACCACATGCCCATTGCTGAAACAGTGGACATGTGATGGACAGAACTCGACTACTAAGCAAAGGAAGCAGACGGCCGGTCCTAAAAAAAAAAAAAAATCAAGTCTTCACGTTCACGTGTCATGTGGGAGAAAGGTTAAGGCGGTACAATGATCTGCATTATGTTAGGCTGGGAAGCCGTCAGATGTGGTTCTAGTTAACAAAGTCCATTCCTCCGTGTATAAGAGCTGTTTAGGCTACAGTACAGTATCTAAACCAGTGTTTCCCAACCCTGGCCCTGAAGGAACTTCTGCCAAAATGTCCTCCCTCCGAACCCAACCTTAATTAGGCTCAGGTGTTTCTTGGCCTAATTAATGGCCTAATAATGAATGTGGCAGGTTGTGAAGCCATGTGGGTTGGAAAGACAGACGCTCCTCCAGGACCTGGGTTGGGGGACTACAACAACAACAACAACAACATTTATTTCTTATATAGCCCAAAATCACATACAGTATGTCTCAATGGGCTTTGACAGGCCCTATTGTTGACACCCCCCACACTTGACCCTTCTGCACACAAGGAAAAACTCCACACAAAAAAAACTCTAGGAGAGAGAAAAAAAAGAGAGGAAGAAACCTTGGGAAGGAGTGATACAGAGAGGGACCCCCTTCCAGGGTAGACTACAGATCTACAGTCGAGGTCAAAAGCTTTGAGAATGACGCAAGTTTGCTGCTTCCATATTCTGTATTTGCATTTACTTCAGAATGTTATGAAGAGTGATCAGATGAATTGCAAAGTCTCTTTTTGCCACGACAATGAATTTAATCCCCAAAAAAACATTTGCACAGCCCTACCACAAAAGGACCTGCTGAGATCATTTCAGTGATCCTCTCGTTAACACAAGTGAGTGTTGAGGAGCACAAGGCTGGAGATCATTCTGTCATGCTGATTGAGCTGAATGACACTGGATGCTTTAAAAGGAGGGTGATGATTGAAATAATTGTTCTTCCTCTGTTAACCGTGGTAACCTGCAAGGAAACTCGTGAGATCATTGTTGTGTTTCCATAAAAGGGCTTCACAGGCAATGATATTGCTGCTACTAAGATTGCACCTAAATCAACCATTTAACAGATCGAAAACTTCAAGGAAAGAGGTTCAAGTGTTGTGAAGAAGGCCTCAGGGTTCCCAAGAAAGTCCAGCAAGCAGCAGGACCGTCTCCTGAAGATGATTCAATCGTAGGATCGGGGTGCTCAGGGATGGCAGCAGGCAGGTATGATTGCATCTGCAAACAGAGTGAGGCGAAGACTTTTGGACAATGACCTGATGTCAAGAAGGGCAACAACGAAGCCATTTCTCTCCAACAAGAACATCAAGGACAGACCAATATTCTGCAAAAAGTACAGGGATTGGACTGCTGAGGACTGGGGTAATTTTCTCTTATGAATTCCCTTTCCGATTGTTTGGGGCACCAGGAGAAATAATTGTCTGGAGAAGAGAAGGTGAGCACTACCATCAGTCCTGTCTCATGCCAACAGTAAAGCATCCTGAGACCATTCATGTGTGGGGCAACTTCTCCCAACCATCCAAGAACAGTTTGGTGAAGAACAATCCTCGAGGCAGGTGGACAAACAAAGAGCCACAAATTCTGACAAACTCCAGGCACTGATTATGAAGGAATAGGTTGCCATCAGTTTGGACCAGAAGTTGATTGACAGCATGCCAGGGCGAATTGCAGAGGTCTTGAACTATAAGCATTGACTCTTTGCGTAAACTTGATGTAATTGTCGATAAAATCCTTTGAGACTTTTAAAATGCTTGTAATTATACTTCAGTACACCACAGAGACAACTGACAAAAATATCCAAATACACTGAAGCAGCAAACATTGTGAAAACCTGTGCAGATAGATAATGAACATACTTATGAATAGATAATGTTTAAGACCTACTGTTTTCTACAAAAGGTTTTAAGGTACGGCATACATACCAATAGTCTTCTGTTTATCAACAAAATATATTTATGAATATGAACAATGCTTTTTCAATATTCTTTTTCAGAAAAATCTACATTTTATTGACAATCCACATACCATCTGAAACTTCCCCACAGCCTGTGGGAACTCATGCTACCAGGTAATTAATTACAATTAGTGCCAACTTGAAACTGATGTGCGCTGCTTTATGATCTGGTCATGACCCCCACCCATTTCCTCTAACATTCACCCCCAGTTGACACAGACCCTCTTTTAGAGCAGGGGACTTATTTTAATGATATATGTTTTTAAAAACTATTTCTAGTTAAAGAAAATGAATCATTTTCTAGAGGGTGGAAACTATATCTCTTTAGAAACAAAAAGTTTATTTTGCCCCCTGCTGAAATAAAACTAATTGTATTGTAACACTGTTTATGAACAATTTGTTCCATATACGTTTTCAGATGAAATGCCACACAAGACGTTAACAAAAACCATAATTTCTATTTGGTTGAGCCATGTGCGGCTAGATAATGAACATACTTATGAATAGATAATGTTTAAGACCAACTGTTTTGTACAAAAGGTTTTAAGGTTTACGGCATACATACCAATAATCTTCTGTTTATCAATAAAATATATCTATGAATATGAACAATGCTTTTTCAATATTGTTTTCAGAAAAAATCTACATTTTATTAACAATTCTCTCGTAACAACACGTAACAACTTACCTTTTGAAAGCATGTGGACAAGATCCAGAAGCTGAAACTCTACTCCACTAATTCCATTATAGGTCACGGTTGGCCTAGTGGGTAAGGAAACAGACCCATAATCGGAAGGTTGCCACTGAGTACCATCCCCCTGTATTCCTGTTTCCGGTTTTTGGGGCTTTGGGGCTTCCCCCCCCCAGCTTCTGGGACTTTCTCTCTTCTCCTGTTTCTCCAAATCCAGGCTGCCTCTCTGAAGTCTGGTTCCCAGCTTTCGCTTTTCTTTTATTGTTGAGTGCAAAAATGCCTCCGCAATGTTTCCAGTACAATTCTCTTATTTCCCCCTCTCCCAACCTGCACAGCTCCTCTTTGATACAATTTATGACCCATTCAAGAGAGGGAACCTCTGTTAGGGTTAGATAGCATGACATTCAGCAGGTCCCCCCAAAGTATGCCCTTATTTTTTCACAACTCTCAAAATAACAGGAACTGCCTTAGTCTGCAGGACAGGTCAGAAACAACAAGGATATTATTTGATTAAGATGGTTATACATGAAAACCCTAACATAATTGTTGATCAAATAATTGTAGTTAATCAAAAACATACAAATAATGCAAAAATATCAAGAACCAGAAAGTATTACTTGTCTATCAGGCAAATGTATCCCTTGGACTAGCCATTTTCGATATATCCATCATTAACAGTTCTCCACTTCTCAACTGGTTTACTATACATATGTATTATCTTCATTTTTGTAGGACTTGGTCCGGACCCAGACATACTTGAACCAGGCGTTGGTGAGATATGGATGGTCGGCTAAGCCAGTCCACCATGAATTGGTGTGATATGTCCATCGCTTATCTATTTCTGGCTGTTCTCCCTTTTGGTCGGAATTCCTATGGCTGTTGTAGAGGAAGACGAAACTGATAAGACATATTCCGCCGACAGTCACCACGCAGCAGAGAGCACACCTTGGGTAAACGACTCCCATTGCTGCTCAGACTACAGAGCCACTGGAGGTGTCTATGCCCTAAGGTGAGTAGATGGTGTTGGTTTCTTCACTGATGTTGAGACGAGCCGTTCATTAAAAGTTCGAGATTGTAGTCAGACTTCCCCCTACTCACATCAAGGCCTCCAGCACTCTCTGTAGCTTACAGTGACTGAGGTGGATCCAACAGGTCCTTTCTGCAATCTTTACTGCTATAGGTGTGATTAGCAAGACCTGGTACGGTGCTTCCCACTTCTGGGCTTGTCCGGGTTCTTTCTTTTGATGACTTTGATGAAAACCCAGTCTCCTGGTTTAACTGTCAGGTTTTCCTGAGGAGAAAGGGAAGCAGACGCCAGTAAATGTGCATTGGACTCTGTGGGTGTCCAATGTTGTTCTCATGTACAGTTCGACTAGATCCAGACAGTCAGGCCAGGGCCTTCCTGTCTCTTCCATGGTCTTTCTAAGCCTGTTTTTAATTGTGCCGTTGGTTCTTTCAACCAATCCTACACTTTGGGGATGGTAAGCACAATAGTTTTTTAATGACATTTTTAGATGTTCAGCCATTGTTCGAATGACTTGGTTTACAAAATGTGGTCCATTGTCACTATAAAGTGTCTCTGGAATACAATGATTTGGAATGGTGGTTTTACAGATAGCTTTAGCCACCGTAATTGCATCTGCTTGTTTGGATGGGACTTTTTCTACCCATTTGGAAAATGCATTGATCATTACCAAACAGTACCTATAAGGACCACTTTGGTGGAGTATAATGAAGTCCATATGTATGGTTTGGAATGGATAATTGGGTTAAGGAAATTGTCCTCTTTTTGGTCTCCTTGTGGGTTGTTGCAAGCACAAATTACACATGCTCTACAAAAAATTTAGGAAAAGTAGGAAATTATTATTATATGTGGTGAAATATCTGTGTACTATATCGCTCATCCCTCCTGTTGACACATGGCAACATGATTTAGGTAAAATAGGTTTGTTGTCATTGACATAGATATCGTTTTTCTTTATTGAGGCACCGTTGTTTAACCACATTTGTTGTTCTGATAAGCAGGACTAAGCTGTATCCAAGAGTCTTTTTGCCCTGTGGATGATTCTGCACTGGAGGATAAATAAATGTTTCTCTATTTGCGCTGTCATTACATCTTTTATGGGTACCACTGCAATTCCTAACTTTGTCATCAGGTCTCTACAATAAAAAAAAAAAAAAAAAGTGAAGTGATTGTCACAGCAGCACAGCACACGGTGCACACAGTGAAATTTGTCCTCTGCAATCATCCCCCTTAGTGAGCAGTGGGCAGCCATGACAGGCACCCGGGGAGCAGTGTGTAGGGACGGTACTTTGCTCAGTGGCACCTTGGCGGATCGGGATTCGAACCAGCAACCTTCTGATTACGGGGCCACTTCTTTAACCGCTTGGCCACCTCTGCCCCATTTGGAGATATGACAACAGATGATAATATGGATTTTCCACTCTCCTCATCCACTACACAACAATTGGTTGTGACAAGTACTCCTTTTGAGTGCCATCTGCTGATTGTGGCAGAAGACTTCCTCAACCAGGGAATTTTACTAGCAATCACTGTTTTGCATGCACCTGTGTATTAAGATGGTTATACATGAAAACCCTATTTATTTTGTTTTTCACTAACATTGGTGCCATTATTACATACAATATTTTAGGGCTGAAACGATTATTCAAGTAATTCGAATGATTCGATTACAAAAAATGTTTGAGGAAAATACTTTGCCTCGAGACTTCATTTTTTAATTAGTTACCAAAGTCCATCTATTATTGTATCACTCCCGCTTTGTATACTACTGCACAGCAGTTGGATTATTAGTAATAGTTGAATTGTTTTTATTTATTTATTTATTGTATACTTTTTTTTCCCGTTATTCTCCGATGGCCTATAACAGGGGGTATACAGAAAGATTGATTAAATGGGCTTAGTTCTGGAGCCAGTAACTGAAAGGTTTTAAGCTTTGATCTAATAAAAGTGTTGAGTTTGAATAAAATACTTTTTTTGTGAGGAATAACAGCCAATTGCTTGATCATTTTAATAGGATTTTCATGTTGCATAATACACTATTGGTAAAGTTGTTTAAAACGCAAAAGTATGATTTTATCCAATTACTTGATTAATCGATGAAAAATCGACAGAATACTCAATTCCAAAAATATTCGATAGTTGCAGCCCTACAATATTTACATGTAACTACAATAGTAACCTACCTGTGTAATGTAATAGCTCATCATAAATTGCCATCTGGCTGAAAATGTCAGATTTAGTTTGACCTTTTTTATGATCTTCACCCAGTCGTGACAGTTGGCATTCTCAAGGACATCCCAAGCCATCATAAATTGTTTACTGCTTACTTAAGGTCATCTCGGTTCCATCATACCTGCTAGGTCTTAATGGGCCCAGGTTGGCCTTTGACCCCTCTGTTTTCACCACACACACAGTAATGAGCTCAAGATCGCTGTTCACATGAAATTCAATTATAACAACGTGAAAGGTTAGACAGGCCCAAAATCTACAATATGGCTCAAAAATATACTATAGAAGTGAACAGAAACAGGTTGGCTCCTTGAATTTTTTTATAGTTATGTTTAATTATTGCCCAAAAAAATTGTGAGAACTATCATGTTTGACAGAAGCTCAAAGACAGATTAACATTAGTGTGCATTGAAAGACTTTACTAATACACATGCAAGACGGTAGCAGAGTGCTAGACAGGACTTGTTTTCACAGGCTGATCATAATATCTGACTGCGCTGCTCCAATTTACATAACTCTTAGTTAATATTTTATATTTTCATAAGGTCTAAAATGTTGGGCACACAGAACCCATGGCCAACGTTTCATGCTCCTCTTTATTTCTGTGACGCTGCAGTGGCTCTTGTGAAATAAAATCAAGAGCTGCCACACTGTCCTAATTGGAACTGGACCAAAACTCCTTCACAGTTTTGGCAGAAGTCTGATGTTCAGTCTGTGTGTATGCACTGTGTTCTGTCACCTCTTGCAGCAGCCGAGCCAATTTCTCTCTCCAAAAAATTTATTAAATAGCACCAAAAAGGAAGGACATTTTTTTAAAAAGTGAGCGAGAGGTGTACATAGCACACATCTGGGCAAGGTTCTCAATGTAGTCATCCACTTTCTTTCTGTGCCTGTCTTGTGTACGCAGCACCTTCTCTGCAAGTACAGACTGACACAAATACAAAAAATAAAACATAGTCACCCATGTAGTACAGGAATTCATTAGTCTGCCATATTCATAGACAGAACTTGTATAATAATAGGCACCATTCCTGATTTCAGTAAGGAAGGAGAACTTGCATGCCCAGCAGGGGGCACAACTGCTGCCTGCGAACATACAACAAAGCATGAAATCACTTTCATAAAACTAACAAAAACTGGGGTTGGATTTTTATTATTTATTTATTAATGATTATCATTTTATCGAACCATATAGATCTGTCTAATTGTTACACGCCGGGTCATGGGCATGTATGGCAAAAGTTTTTTTTTTTTTTTTTTAAAAAAGCTTCTCATCCAGACTGATGAGGGCTGACAGCACCTACACGCCATCAGGTAGATATTTCTGATTATTAGTCCTCTGAACTGGAAGGAACTCTTAGTCTGGCATTCGTGCTGTCGACCTGGGCTGTAGGGCTGGAAGCTTTTGTTCCTGTAATTGGTTTTGTGCTGTCTGGATTCCCCGCTGTCATAGTTTCAATATGTATATATTTTGTACATGTAAATATAATATAAAATAGTAAATTAAACTTTGTCACCATTGCACTAACTTGGCTCCCATGGGTTACTCACAGAACCCACACAGGAAGAGACATGGAAGATGTTAACAGAAGCACCACAAGCGAAGCTCCACTTTTCTACCTGCCTTGCAAAAAAAAAAACCCTCACAGCACACTGGCACACACAGTGGGCGGGTTGTACTCAGGGCACGCAGCTCTCACACAGGGTTCACCAGGAATCCATCACATACAGACACACCTGAATGGTAGACACTGGAACAGGACACCCAGCCAAAGTGTGGCTGTGCATCAGGCAGCTCCTGTTCATCAGCACAGTGAACATGTGAATACATGCCGGTGTTACTTGGCAGCCGCAGAATCACAAAATCGTCCAGTGTGACTCTCATTTCGGGGAAAGCTTAACTGTCAACATACAGACAGAATAAAAAAGTTCCTAAACATTCAACAACTCAGAAATACAGCATAAGATAAAAACAAATGCACAACAATATTATGTGGAGCAGAAAGTCTATTAGCTAAAGTCAGACATGCTTTGCCTGTTGCAATCAATTCCATTCAACTGCAAATTAAGGACAATTTTGGGGTCATGATAGCAGTCAGCAGCCAACTGTGGGTCAGAAGATTCAGGTAGAAAGATCAGGTTAACACAGCATACACACAGTACACATGTTATATTAAATTGCTTTAAATCTCATTTGGACATGCAGTAGTAAGCATGGCAAAAAAACACCGATTTCCTGGAACGAATCACTGCATTTTAAGCAGCTGCTAAGTGACAGAACACCATTTTCGGTGTTTTGGGTGACGGTTTCTGAAACATCCACTTGCTAATTTTATAGTGGAGTCAAATGTTGCAACAAACTTGGCACCTCCGAACGTCTTTTCACCAGAGGCGACCGTAACAGAAAGACTTTTACTAGGTGGTGGTTGGTGTTTGAGATACTTGCCATGTTTCTCTGTAGAGCTTCTGTAACCGCACATGGATTTTGAGGAGCTTTGATGACTGGATGGTGATAATGTGAGGCTGCTGGAGTTGGGATGGGACATGTTTTCCTCCTCTTGCTGTTGTCGAACTTGTTCCTCCACCAATAACAGGCTTGCTCAATGTCTATATTTTGCACACTGTACAACCTGCATATGTACTGAGCAGACTTGGGGTTTCATTTAGGGTTGGAGGGGCTTTGCTTGCCCAAGGCACCAAAAAGACTGGGGCCGCCCCTTTCTGTGACACAGCCGAGTCACACTGATGTTTGAGGAGCTGAGCAAGAATTCCCTAGTTCCCTTTTTGCCAGCACTAGTTGGAAATTTTGCTGCACTAGTGCAACAAAAACTCTTAATAGTCAGCATCTAGTGGCAGTTTTGTACAAGTAGTTCGAACAAGGGTTGCACTGTATGCTTCTCTAGTAGTTGCAAATTTCAAATTAGTCAGCATTTTGAAGCACTAGTGGTCATTTGGACTGAACTTCAAAAATTCAAAAATGTGCACTAGTGCTGCTAGTGTGTCCATTAGAATATAAATTGTCCATTAGAAGTACTAGATGGGCACTACATATCTGACAGTACATTCACTACCTCTCTTTATTGAGCAGTGGCAGTAGAATCAAGCATTGCAGGGTTAATGTTTTCCCATTTTTGTTGGACAGCCAATAGCAAAGTACAATTTCTGTGTCTTTCCTGCCCACTAATTTGCATTCAGGGAAACTAGTACTTCTGGTGGACATGCTGTTGCCCACTGGTACTCTGGTACTACTGGTGGACATGCTTTGCCCCACTGGTACTACTGGTACTACTGGTGGACATGCTGTTGCCCACTAGTCCTTCTGGTGGACATGCTGTGCCCCACTGGTATTACTTGTGGACATGCTCTGTCCCACCTGGTACTACTAGTGGACATGCTGTGGCCCACCTGGTACTACTGGTGGACATGTTGTGCCCCACTGGTACTACTGGTGGACATGCTATGGCCCACTGGTACTACTGGTGGACATGCTGTTGCTCACTGGTACTCTGGTACTACTGGTGGACATGCTGTGGCCCACGTACTACTGGTGGACATGTTGTGCCCCACTAGTTTTTGGAGTGCACTAGTAGCACTAGTAAACATGTTGGCCTCACTAGTATTACAAGTAAGGTCAAATAATGCATTAACTAGTTAACTAGTGAGTATTTGGGGCTTCACTAGTAGAACTCAAAATGCTGACTAGTTCAAAATTTGGCACTACTAGTGCAAACCTTGTTCAAACTAGTTTTACCAAAGTGCCACTAGATGCTGGAAAAACCTGATTAGTAAGAGTTAATGTTGCACTAGTGCCACCAAATGTCCAACTAGTGCTTGCAAAAAAAGTAAACTAGTTGACAACTTGTATATCTGATATCAAGGATATGGAATAAATGCTTGCTTTCCAAAAGGAGCAGCATTTCTACCAGCATGTTAACTTTCAGCTGGAACGTGGTACTGAAAGTAAAAGAGCGAAAATATCGATACCATTGTGTTACTATTGATCCGATACTGATAAAACTTGGTATCAATAGTAACAATATTTTGGATCGATCTGCACATCCATACAACTTACCCATGGAATATAAATTTAAACTAATGTGCAGTTGTTTGTACTTTCAAAGGGCAGCCTGAAAACATGTGGTATTCGTCCTGTTGCAAACCTTTTGCATGTTGCCGTAAAGCTCTAAGATGGAGGGTGCTGCGAGGGCAAAAAAATGACAAAACCAAACCGACTAATGAAGCGCTTCCCCACCTGCTAACAACTTTACTTTACTTTACTTTACTTTACTTGGCAGACGCTTTTATCCAAAGCGACTTACAAGGAGAAGACACCAGCAATTCTCATTCAGTTTCCATCGATTTTGAGTCAAAAAACTAAGAAAAGAATAGAACATGCTCGGGAATTGTTAAGTGCTAGACAAATTTTTTGTGAGTGTGAGTGAGTGTGCGTGTGTTAGGGTTAGACTCTTTGAAATACTTTTTAAACAAGTGAGTTTTCAAATGTTTCTTAAAAGTGGTGATAGTCTCGGCTAGTCGAATGGAGCAGGGCAAGTTATTCCACCAGCCAGGGACAACAAAGGAGAACAGAGTCGATTGGGATCGGAGACCCCGTGAAGAGTTCTTTAGTCTCATTTCGTTTGCAGATCTGAGAGGGCGTGCTGCTAACTAATAGTGTGTTGATATAAGAGGGTGCCCTTCGATTTACAGTCCTGTAGGCGAGCATCAAGGATTTGAACTGCGAGCAGCTACTGGGAGCCAGTGGAGAGAGGTGAGAAGAGGCGTGACATTGGTGTATTTTGGCTGATTGAAGATGAGGCGGGCTGCCACATTTTCAACCATCTGGAGGGGTGTTATGGTGACTGCAGAGGCTCCAGCCAGGAGAGAGTTACAATAGTTGAGTTTAGAGTTGACCATTGCCTGGACGAGGAGCTGCGTAGCCTGTTGTGAAAGGAAAGGCCTAATCTTGCGAATGTTGTAGAGAGTGAACCTTCAGGATCTGGAGATCGCAGCAACATGATGGTTCAGACTCAGTTTGTCGTCAATCCAAACTCCAAGGTTTTTGCCGACACCGTAGCTGTTAACAGTAGCGAGCCCATTTGAATTGAGAAGTTTTGCTGAGGGGAGTTGTTGCTCGGAAAGATAAGAATCTCAGTTTTGGATAAGTTCAATTGGAGGTGTCGAACGTTTTGCCCAGGGGCCCACACGACCCATAATCCGTCCCTGCCCATAGGGAGGTTTCAGTCGAATGTCCTTTCCTGAAACCAGACTGAAAAGGGTCAAGTAGATCATGCTCATGGAGAAATGAAAGTTTAGCCAAGAATTTTTGAAAGAAAAGGAAGGTTGGAGACTGGGCGGTAGCTGTCCAGTACAGATGGGTTTAGTGTGGGGGTTTTGAGCAGGGGAGCAATGACAGCCTGTTTGAAAGCAGTGGGAAATTAGTTAGTTTTGCGAGTGAACAATTTAGGACATGTGTCAGAGCAGATGTTATGGTGGGTTGTATGGACTGAAGGAGGTGTGAGGGGATGGGATCCAGGGAGCAGGTGGTGGGGTGACTTGACTGGAGAAGTTCAGGAGGCGGTTAAAAGTAGAGAATAGTTTGCGAGAGTCTGTACAGTTGCTTACCTTGTCCTGGAAGTATCTAGTTTTTGCTGTAGTGACAGCAGCAGAGAAGGATGTTAGGAGAGATTGTAACCGGGCACTTGGTTTTATTCCACTCTCTTTCAGCTGCTCTAAGATGAGTCCTGTGGCGGCGAACCTCATTAGGAGATCCACGGCAAGGGTGGAGTCGCACGTGTTGGTTTTGAGGTGAGAGGGCAGAGTCTCTCAAAGCAAGAGGTTAGTCTGGTTGGTCCTTTATCCTCAAAGGCCTTCGCATTGAAAGGCAACAAAGCATTTTTGCATGTTGTTAGGGTGACCAGACATCCTCTTTTCCCCGGACAAGTCATCTGTTTGAGTCGTGGAAATTGTGTCCAGCCAGGTTTATGAGTACCTAAACATTTCTCACATCATAAATGCCTTTAAATTGTACTAGTCCATTCCTGAACTGTTTTGGCCACAGTGATCTAAACCAGTATTTCCTTACCCTGGCCCAGAAGGAACTTCTACCACAAAATCCTCCCTCGAACCCATCCTTAATTAGGCTCTGATGTCCCTTAATGGCCTAACAATGAATGTGGCATGTTGTGAAGCAATGTGGGTTGGAAAGGCAGATGCTCCTCCTAGACCAGGGTTGGGGGAATACTGCTCTACACAATATTTGGGAAGTGGCTGATTGACTCAGGATTTATGTTATATTTTAGAGGTGAGACATTCTCTGGATATCAGGAGAGATTAACTTCAATCAGAAAATGTAATAGTAGAAGGGTTAAGGAAGGCCCTCATAATCAGAAGGTTGCCAGTTTGAAGCCCAATCCGCCAAAGTGCCATTGAGCGAAGCATCATTCCAACACACTGCTCCCCGGGTGCCAGTCATGGCTGCCCACTGAAACAAAGGGTGATGTGTTACATATGCACATGGGGAGTGTTGGGCAGTGTACGTTTTGTGTGTGTTCCCGGTTGTGGGTGTTGCTGTAAGGGATTGTGGGTATATGGAAATAAAGAGAAAAGAAGCAGACAGCTTCATCCAAGGTGTGAAATTAATAAACAACCCAAAAACAACTTTCATATGTGAACAAGTTTGTTTTTATTTGGCCCAAAATGAATAAACACATGAGAAATGAAAAGACTAAAGAGAACAAACACACTCCTCGCTCTTCCCTTTGCGCTGCTATGGGTAAACTCATGTGGCCACAAATTCCAAAAGCCTGGTGGGCGTTATGGATACAGGAGAATGAGGTCACATGATGAAGCTCATCTGAGGTTGCATTCAGTTCTCTTGGTCACCTAATTATTTTCCCCCTCAGCACTGCTTGTTGATTTAATGCTCTCAGGTGCAATGGAATGTCAGAATATTTGGAAACATGGTAGACCGGTGTGATTCGAACAAGACCTTGAAATTTATACATCAGTAATTAAACTTTTTAATTAAAATCTACTTTCTGTAACTACAGTGAAAGACAGGCAGATGAACATGTTGTCATGTTGAATGGTGACTGAGAGCCAGGCCAACATCCTGATCACAGGAAATCAAAGACTTTCACAGAACCCCACCTTGTTTGGAACACAGTTGTACAAAGTGGTTTCAAGTGATATTAGTTATAAGGTAATTACTGGGCTACAAGGTACAGTTGCATAATATGAAAGAAAAAAAAAAAAAAAAAAACTTTCCTTTTGAAAGTGGCCTCTAGACCCAGATGCTCAAACACTACTCCACGGAAGGAAGAAGCCTGCGCTGCCAAACAGTATTCGGGCGTACTGTGGTGAGCATGAAATTCTTTGTTCAAAAATGTCTGTCCATCATATGTCAGAAGGCTACACGGGTTGTGACACGTTCTACATAAATGGTCCCATAATGCATCTCAACCAGTAACAATTTAAATATGCCTCTAAATTGATCATATTCTGCAGCATATAGTACAAGCTTGTCAACTCCAAAACTACCCAGTCCATTATTGATAAGGGCAACCTGTCAATAAGAAAGAATGGTCTTAAATTGGAACACATTTTAACCAAACATTGTTAATTAATTTCCTCCTCTTATTACATTATGCAACCTTTTTATGTTATATTTTAACCAGGCTACTTCTCAATTTCTTAATTTCCCCTCCCCCCACCCACCAAAGAGTATGAAGAAAATCAAAAGCATTTATCAACATCCCCAACACACATAAGATCCATCTTCTCCTAAGCTACAAGTAAAACACCCCCACTAACTAGCCAAATCGCTGTCATTTAAAAATTAAACAAGGTCCACTAATATCATGCTGTAAGAATACCAACCACCCTTCCCCTTACAAAACACCCCCTCCCCAAACTACGGGCTGTTAGATACATACAGGTGTGGATCTACCGCACGTGTGTAAATGGTTAAAACATATATTAATTAACTTCTCTTTAAATAGATTTGCCTCTTGTGCGGCCCGCATGCATCAGAAAGGGGGGAGGGACAGGCCTGTGGTTCTTCCGACTTAGCCCCTGTGGGACAGTCATCGCATTCAGAATATGGTCCCACGCCTGCATTTGGTCCACCTACAACCGTTCTGCCCTTAATCGTGACCAGAAAAGTCCAGTAAATGACTTGTCTCTCTCTCTCTCTCTCTGTTTTGTGTCTGTGTGTGTGCCTCTAGATTTGTGTGAGTGTGTCTGAATCTTTTCAATGAGACGGCAGCTGATCACTGGAGCTTGGTTCCCAGTTTTCGTTGTCTGTTTCTGTGAGAAAGAGAGGACGGTTTGGTCATTATTGCTCACTGTTTATTTTCATAAAGAACTATGAACCATAATTATTACTATTACTTTAAGGATAAAAAAAAAAAAAAAAAAAACCCAACCACACAGTCCCACCTCATTTACAGCTTCTTACCTGGCCTCAGAACGGGTGACAGTGTATTCAAACCACAGGATATTGGGGATCAGACTGGTGTCCCTCACTAGAAAAAACTCAGAGATTGGCCTGAAAAAGGACAGGGGGGGGTTAGTGAGTGAGTGGCAAAGTCTGCAATCAAGCATAAGACATAAAAGAGAAAGAGGATATGCAAAATAAGGCAATTGGATGTGTGAAGACATACATGGTTCTTGCAGATTTTTAGAAAATAATTTCACAACCATACAGAGGGCAGTGGTGGCCTAGCGGTTTAGGAAGCGGCTCTGTAATCAGAAGGTTGCCATTTCAAATTCCGATCCGCCAAGCTGCCACTGAGCAAAGCACAGTCCCCATACACTGTGTGCACCATATGCTGTGCTGCTGTGTATCACAAGTGGCATCTTCACTTTATCTTTTATATTATCTCTGAAGTTTTAAATGTTGTTGTTGTAAATGTAGAAACTCTGTACTTTATTATACATTCATGTGTCAGTCCAATTTCAATGACTTATCCATAATTTTATATGTTTATTTTGTATTTTCAATGCCTGCAAAATTCTTTTTTCAAATTCCATGACTTTTCCAGGTTTTTAATGACTGTAGGAACCCTGCAAATACATAGAAAACAACAGTGTGTGCACATATGTATATATTACCAGGCAGCAATCTTGGGGAAGAGGGGAGTTAGAATCACTTGGGTGAAATAAAACCAAACCGCAGCAATTACGCTTCCTGCCACTCCCCCATAAATCACCTGACTCCAGGTATGGTAAAGGAGGTACACCCTGAAAAAGAACAGACGACATTATGGATCACCATTTGCAAGTACACATTACAGACACTGTGAAACAATAAGCAATATAGAGGCTTCGGGCTCACCTGCTGTATGAAACAAACAAGGCCACACTCAGTAAGATTACTGACAGGATGTGTCGCCATAGCAATTCCACACATCTAGCATTGTTGGTCTGATGCATTCTTTGAGATGCAAAGACAGACAGATAATTGCAAAAGACATCTGCAGTCAGTACAAATTTAAATAGGGGTCTCTGATGAACTTACCTTAAATAAAGAAAAAGAAAAAAGTAAACGACAAAAAACCAGATGAACTGGGCGTGACTGGAGGGCATCCCATACTCTGTGGTCAGGCCACCATGTCCACCTGCATGAACATGTAAACTGTTACTTTCCCTCAGAGCTGTCACCATCATTCAAACTACTTCATGCTTTTTCAGAAGAAAATAACTGAAATGAGAAGGGGTGAGCTGTACGAATAACTTTAATGATGCCCACAATTACAATACAATCGCCATCACATACACTTCTATATAGCAGAGGACCTGAAGTAAATCCTGGCAGGTACTGATCACAAGAGCGGAGATAAAACTGCAGCCATACCTCTGCAACAAATCCTAAAAGCTGGTTTTCAGGAAATGCTTTTACAGGAGGTTCTTTGTCTGCCCTTTATTGTTATGAACTTGTTTTGATTGGGGGGTCATATTGAATATCCTGACCAGGTCGATGTTAGCTATTATATTCAATGTCTGATGAGATGAAATAATCCCTTACCCTGACTTGGGCGGGGCTCCTGTAGGATGTGTTTTAGAAGCCAGTTCAGCGCTTCGTTCATCAACAGCCCTCCAAAGAACGAGATCTACACACAGAAATAAATATTCACGGAGGAGTGAACACTTTAACCACAAATAAGTAGGAGGAGGTCTTACTGTGTGAAGTTCCCGTTTGAAAATGATGAGTGTAACAAAGCCCACCAGGACTGCAATGGGGAGGAGACTCATATACGCCAAAACTTGTCCTGTAAGATCACCTGAAACAGAGAGATGCAAGACTCAAGCAGGAAGTAAAAAAAAAAAGTGAAAGTGAAGCGATAGTTATTGTGAAACACTGCAGCACAGCACACGGTGACACAACGAAACGTGTCCTCTGCTTTTAACATCACCCTTGGTGAGCAGTGGGCAGCCATGACAGGCGCCCGGGGAGCAGTGTGTGGGGACTGCTCAGTGGCACCTTGGCGGATCAGGATTGGAACCGGCAACCCTCTGATTACGGGGCCGCTTCCTTAACCGCTGGGCATCCACCACTGATGCCTCCAAAAACAATGTTCCGTGTGGCCTTTAGGATAGAGTGCCAGCTCTGGACATGTCCCCATTTCCAGACAGAATTTCTGTACATCCCAGTTGGCCCATTTATCTGCGGCCACCCGGAGAGGACAGTAGATACTCAACCAACAGACTGTGCACAACCTGAACCTGTGCACAAAACTGGAGTCCCCTCAACTGACATTCATTTCCAAGTTGTAGCCTCATATATTTTGTGTCAAACAGGGTAACTGTGTGTTGAATATACTGTCTAAAATAATTGAAGCTGTTTTTTTTCGTGTCATTTGAAAGGCTGGCTAAAGAGCCCTACTAGCTCGTGGCTTGATGTGCTTGCTCAACACAAAGCAGACTAGTGCGAGCAAACACAATAGCTCACGGGGCGGTGGTGTGTGCGGGAAGCCGCAAAGCACGTTTTTAACCATCTGTAGGGGGACGCGCGTTTTCAAACTAGAAAATTGTTCTCTGAAGCTAAGTGCGTCCGAGGCATCGTAGACTCCCAGTGCACACTGCGCATGCCACACCAACACACAATTTGGCAGCTGACTAGGACAGACACCGTTTCCTACGTCTCACTATTTGGCAGTCCCAAGTGGGTCGTGTCCATTCAGGTCCAAAACATCCCCGAGCCCGGGCAGCTCAAACGAAGCCCCGTGCGGAGGCATCAGGGACTTTCGACACTGACGCAAGATGAGAAATCCACTTACCAGGAGGATACTCTACATGGGTTAGCGATATCGACTGCCATCGAGGTGGTGCCGAGCACTGCTCTTCGGCCGCCATCTTACCCGGACACCCGGCAGGGCTGCTGGCGAATCAGAACGTAACGCCGAGGGAGCGCTGGCCAATAAGGAACCGCGGGCGCGACTAGGCGACTCAGCCAATCGCCGTGTGGGATCTCAGAGGGGGGAAAGGGGGGGTTCGGAAACCGTTGACCAATCACAGTGTGTTGATGAACCATGCCAACCAATCAACGATTCTATGCGTGGACATATGAAAATTAGGTTTATTCAAATGAAGGAGAAAAATTACCTGAATGGAGCTATGCATGCTACGCCAGATGAAATAGGATGCTCTGGATGGCAGGAGGTCAGCCGATGTTAAAAACGTCAGTCAATTCCATTAATAATGTAGTTTGTCAACATCCTTTTTGCTGAAATGTATCTTAATTATAACAAAGCAGTAAAAAAAAAAAAAAAACAATTGCTTTTTAGAAGAGTGACCACTGGTTATTGCATATAAAAGTTAAGTTTTACTTTCCGGTTTTGAGCTAAATACATTGTCCTTTAATAAAAAAACTTTTTATAAAAACAGAAGTAATATTATTGATGATGACAACCTGCCTAAGCAGGTTGAAAACAGTACACATGCAATAAACATTTAAAAGAAATGGGTTTTATTGGCTTAGGAGAATATATAAGGCTTATATAAGCTTTTGATATGAAAAAAAAAAAAAAAAAAAACAAACATGAAATTAATACATTATCCATTATCTTTACCGGTTGTGCTGGCATTGTAGATTTTTACACTCAAAGAAACAACTTTTTAAAAAGGCATTTACAGGATATTTGTGCACATATATGAAAGTAATAACAAAATAAGTTCCATTCAATCAACACCTTTATTTCCCTTCCTATTTGGCCCCATGATTATTTATTGATATTCCTGGACACTAACCCAAACTCTAAAACAAAGAATCGGAACTGAAGAGGTCAGTGAGAACACACACATAAGATGGTGCTGTGCTACAGAGGTATATTGTCTCATTGTCATCGGTCTGCATTAGAACCAGCACACCCTGGGGTACATAATACACCAACTCAGAAACAAACCCCCAGCCTCATAAATATATGTTGTGTGATAGAATTCTGGCCCATATACAGGTTCCGACTTCGGATTCTACAGTAAACTAAACATTTCACTGAGGTATGGAAACAGAGGAGCACTTTTAAGGACATTAAAAAGCAATGGTGCAGGCTGAGATCACGACATAACGGGTTTTTAAGAACAAAGATAAAATGCTTGGAGAGAGAGGACTTGAGCAAATTTGTTAATGCACTCCTTTAAAAAGGCAGCAGTGAGACAATGAGCAAAGATCAATGAGAATTTGGTCTTCAAAATGGGCATTTTGAAGCCTCATTTGTCCATCCACCATTCCACTTGCTACATGCATCTACAGAACACACATCCAGTGCATTCCCAAGTACCCCATATTCAAAGCAGGTAAACATTACATTTAATTCATGGCTTCGAGTGAATGAGCTTCACAAAACACAAAAAAAAACACTGGAAATAATAAAGTTTAAAATTCCATTGGGACCCACTATTTATCTATTTATCCAGATGTAGGATTGATTTGTCTTGTATTTGACATGCTATAAGAGCTAAAGCAGACAAAAGCAGCTCAGAATACAGTCTAGGTCTTAGAAGTCCTAGAACTCAATTATTCTTATTGATCAAGAGTCAAGAGAAGTGGAAACAGTGGAACATGACAAGGGAAGTCTGGACAAATTACCTTAGTAACACAAGCTAAAAAACTAAATAGACATTAATTTGCAGTCAGACACAAGGTGAACTTCAAATCATTTTAAAGTAGTTTTAAAACAAGGTTCACCAAATTCAGTACTAACATAATGAGGATTACAACTATAACATTTCAGATTCATTGGCTCCAAAGAGCATATGGTATTTTTGGAGCAAAGTGGGTTGTGCAAACATACTACAATTAATTCTGATAACTGCAGTGGAGATGATCTCATGGACAGCAAATTGGTTATGTACACAGAGCAGCTATGTGCCATTTAACCAGCCATGCAGAGCAGAAAGAAACCTATGATAACAGTTACATTTTCACTCAATGTCCCCGAGCCAATTTAAAAACTTGTATAGTAGTACTATTCTGGCGTGAGCAAACAGGAAGTAAGCAAAATCACAAATGCATTCACAAACGCCCACAGTTCTGCACTCTCAGTGACTACCACAGCTTGCAGACTTCCTAACATCACCCACAATGCCACAGTGCTGATGCTTCAGCAATACATCATGACTCATCATCTCTCTAAATAGAGGAACAGCCAAAGTCAGTTTTTATCAAAGAAACCTCTGAATTTCTATCAATATCACATGTGCAATAAATATGCAATAAGATCATATTTCCAAATAATCTGTAACTTAATTCCTGTATTGGAAATATAGATCTTCATAACAGTGCAACATTTAATTTGGCCAATACAACGGTTGAAGAGAGTAGACACCACCTCCTCAACCTATGCCACAAGCACAAGCACACAGCATATGGTGAACTGATGGGTGGGGTGTAACACATGTCCAAAAGAACTGAAGACAAAATTAATATGATGTATGTTTGCTCTGTGAAATAGGACCTGGAGGTTCCTACATTGCATTAAGTTTTTGTCCAAACCTAGTTTAATTGGATACAGTTTAGTCTGCATTGGTCCGGTATCCATCCCCTGCTGTGCTGAGGTTGGTATAGGGTGTCTACTCTGAAGTTTCAGGTTCAGGTCCATATTTAGTCCTGTGTGAAGCTGGCACCTATCTCTCCTGGGTCATGACCCTGGTCCAGGTTTGGAGGATGTATGTGGTTGCTAGGCAATGATCCATTGGACTCCGGCAGGCTGTCAATACCCAAGTATCCAAGGAGGATTTCGCTACGGCGATGCGAGAGGCTGAGAATATCCTCAGCCAAAGAGAGGGCAGAGCTGAATCGCATTTTGTCGTGATCAAACATGTCTTTCAAGTACTGCACCACTTGTTGCTGTGGAGACAAACATATGCAAATGGAAAAACAATACTGGTTAAATCAATGTGACAAAATTGCACAACACTTCACACTGATTCACAGAAAAGTAACACTGTTTTATGACAGCACTCCAATGGTAGTGCACATTTAGTTGGGCACTACTGAACTGTGTGAGATGACATCATGCTGTAGGTGTACTGTTGAGCTGGATATGAGCATCTGTGGAGATGTGCTTAAAATGCATTTGAGCATTTACGAATATAGTGCAGGAACATATTATCTAGGGGAAAAATTATGATTAGAAGGATAAAATGATAATCTATTCTATTACAGAATTGACTCTGCAATCTTACTAGTGCAGGCCTGAGGCCCGCAGATTACTCTGGATTATGTGATGGCAGGGATTACAGCCCTGCAGTGAGATTATTGGGACTTTAATCTTAGGTGAGTTCTGGAAAGTATGAGATTTAGAAAGTGAAATATCAGATCTCAAAAAACAAAACAACTAACATGCATCGTGGACTAAATCCAGACCCAATTCTTACCTTAAAAATAGTGCAGACTTCTGTAAGGTGTTGCCTAGGGCCCAGGAACCCAAATGCTAGTACTGGACTCACATGCTCTGAGATGGAGTAGAAGTGTGAAATGAATCCATCGGGAACCTAAAAACAAATAAATCCATATATGAAGAAATACCATGTGTGTAAGAACATGAGGTTTGTTTATGGCTTTAACCCACCCACCAGAAGCAAGCGCCTCTTTGCCTTCAGTACAGACCAACATGCTGTAGCTAGTGCCTGCAAAAACACCATAAATGATCACAATAGGCTTGGACGTGTGTTTTCTTACCGATACACTTGATCTGGAACAGTAAGTGTCTATGAACTTCTATGTTTTTTTGAAGATTTGCCAGTTTTAGTTTACCGTCTCCTTGAAGCTGTCAGACAGCCAGCGATTGCGTAACACAGCAACAACTGATGTAGGTGGGTTCTCCAGATCTTCAAATGCGTCCATTAAGATGAAGTCAAGTATAATGTCAAAAAAGTTCATACACACTACCTAAAAAAAACACACACACATATATATATATATATTGTCTTGACTTAACCCAGACCCCCCCCCCCCCCCCCCCGAAAAAAAACAAACAAAAACAAACAAACAAATAAATAAATAAAATCACAAAACAGTGTGGCAGAAAAAAAACAATATAAGAGGAACACAGACCCCACGTGCTTCTAACTCCATCTTGGTAGTTGGCCATGTCTCCTCCCTTTGGGTGTATAAAAGCATCTCCTCGTAACTTTCCAGAAAAGCCTTGGTACTCTGATACATACATCACACACAGAAGCAGTTGCATTTAGAGACAGTGAGAGAAAGACAGAGAAAGGGATTCAGAAAAGACCATATACAGATCAGCCACCTGATTAATACTATCAACACATTGAACTGACTGCTCCTGTTGCTACTTCATCTATAGTTAATTTTACTAGTTCAGACACACAAGGAAAGAGAAAACACTTTGCTATGGAAAGAGAGGGAGCATTCACTGCATCACTCACTTTTCATTACTAGGCACAGAACACTGGGAGTAAGGTGGGGACTAGAACACCATAGGGCACACATACACCATTCACTCACACCTATGGGCAACTCAGAGTCACTAATCAACCTAGTGTACATGCCTTTGAGTGGCAGAAGGAAAACCCGGATGAAAACTCCACACACGCAAGGTCTGAGGCTGGATTCGATCTCGCAACCTTGGAGGTCACATCACTAGCCCTGGCCCTGTATAAATCCAATTCATCATATTCTATAAACTGAAAGATGTGCAATACTGCGATTGTTTGTTCCCCAAAATAAATCCTAAAGATAAATGACTGATTACACAAAAACTGAAAGAGAAAAATAAAACAGAAAGCATAAACAGAGGGGAAATGGCAAAAAGAGATGAGGGATGTCACACCTTGTTGGCTTTGGTCATGAGACCGCTGATCATCTGTCTCCCCGTCTCAAAGTAAAACGCACGATGAGCATCATCCATCAAAAGCACCTACACACACACACACAGCATGTTTAAACAGTGCAGTTAAACAGCAACGGATTTTTAATCACATGCGCACAGTGGTACTCACATCAAAAGCCTGTCTGACACAGTGCAGTTTTGCCAGGAAGTCTTGATCACTATAGCACTCTAACAACTCAGTCCTAAAAACAAAAAAAAACATTAAATGACTGATTTTAAAGGGCTACTGGGGAATCTGTCCTTTCAGTCCAAACAAGCAAATCCGGACAGAACCTGAGATGGCAAAGAGAAGCTGACATGCCCCACTGTTTCCCCGAACATATGAGCAGGTTAAACGATGGCCGGCTGAAACGCTCACCTGAAAGACCTGCAGACTACACTACCCTCTCGTACAAGAGCAATTGCTTCCTCATACAGGGCTGCTGGCCTCGCGGGTGTGTACACACATTCATCTAATGGGTCAAACAACTACAAACACACAGGACAGAGAAAGGACGATTAGGTATTCGATTAGATATTGTATCGATACAGGGATATCAAATATTGATATTTTTGTATACAAAAATATGGTGCTGGCTCAGTCCTCTACAAGCAGCACACCAGCCTTAGATAATTGCCCGGGCACTTAAATATCTTCAATCTTATGCATTTTATCTTAACCTTTATGGTGTCCACTACTTCAGTGTGTTAAAATTCAAAGACGATACAGTTAAAATTCAGTTCTGAGTTGTGTTGTTTTGGCTGAATTATTAATGAAATATAATGCACCCACATCGTACACAGCATCTTGTATATCAGCTGTTTTTACATTTTCAGTGAACTGTAGAATTTCGCAATATGTACAGATTCACAATACAGTCATATAATTGTATCGTGACTCATGTATCGTGATACGTGCCCTATTGTGGATCTCTATATTCTCACTGATATTTTACTTTCTATCTATTTAGAGTGACTTGTTGAATAGGGGGGGTCAGAGGCGAGAAACAAAAAAAAAAAAAAGAGAATATGGGTGCTGACCTCTGCTGCCGAGAAAAATGAGTCGTCTGATGTGATGGTTGTGGCATCATCCTCTCGTAGTCGATTGGAGCTCTGCAACCCAGGCAGAATCAATGTCGCCTCACTCTCTAGAGGAGTCAGAGTATGGGTTTATACATTTCTCTTGAATTGAGTTTCTATCATTATATGGTTTATATCTCAGTGAGGGTCAAAGGTAGGCAAACATTCATGGTCCTTAAATTGTATTTTTTTTTTTAGAAAAACAAAGAGGCAAATATTTGCTTTTAGTAATTGGGGATAAACTCATTTTAAAGAGGATGTGTTTCAGCACCCAGGTCTGCCAACAGGCTCTCTGCAGGTATGGTTGCACCCAGGTCCTCCTGTAGATTATAGGCTCTGTGCAGCAGAGACTCCAGTTTCTGAACAAACTGCCTATTCCTCATCTCGGGCTGAAAAACAAAGGCCACGGAAGTCTAAATGTAGGTTGGACAAACCATTCTGAGTGCTTTTTTATATATATATATATATTTTTTTTTCTCCCTTACCAAATACATTTATAAGTGATAATGTCAGGCACTGAAGTACCTGAGTATGTCTAGTGAATCAAAGTCTGTAAATCCATGATCATATTTACACTGTAGGCACTATAATTAAAAACAGGCCCCAACACATGCACACAAATATCTGTGTCATGTGGTTGTTATATGTGCAGTGTGTGTGTATGTGTGTGTGTATACCGATGGGCGCTGTAAGTCTGCTGCCCTCTGCAGGGCGAGACTATTACTGTCAGATGGATCAGTCTCTCTGTGTTGCCTGGCATTAAGGGCCTGTTCCCATTTATGCAGAGCCTCCTCAAATAACTCCATACCTAGAGAGAGAGATTACATTTGAATATTACAGAGAGGGTTAGATGGCAAATAGGAAGATTTAACTGATGGAAATCATGTTACCCATGAGGTAGAGGTTTTCTGCATTGGGGTCATCCACCAATCCAGGTTCCTCTTCCACTGGCTGCTCCCATGGAGCCGATGGATTGGCTGCCGCGTTTGGAGAAGCTGGAACACGCATCTATACGAAATGAAGAATAGACAAATCACATTCACCTTCTATATTGTGTGTGAGAGCATCTGGAGTGAACTGGAGTATGTATGAATTACTGTGCATAGAGGGGCAGAGAGAGCGATAAGCAAGAGTCATGGTGTGGTCTGTAATGAGATTGAGTGAGTGAATGTGTACGTGTACATGAGAGATTGTGACATACAGACGTGATGCTGTGGGATGAGCTGGAGTGTTTGCTTGGTGCCAGGGAGGATATGCCACTCAGGGTGTCATTACTGCGCGTGCTGGGGCTCATCACCTGACGCCCAGGAAACGGTCCTGCACACCCAGACAACCCATACAATTACAGTAGCCTGACAATCCGCCATGGACTCGTAAACATGAACGGTTAAAAGAGACAAACCTCTCTTAATGGAGGCCGGTCGCCCTGAGCCAGGTCTGGGCAGCCCTGGCAGGACCATGACCTTTTGCTCATTTTTGACTGCTGGCTGCTTCCTCTTCCGACCACGCCTTTTCAGGTGATGGGCCGTCAATGCCAAGGCAACACTGCCCAGGGCCGTCGCAAACAGCACCTTCTTCAAACTAGGTGACAGGCGCAGCTGAGAGAAGATGGACTGTGCAGGGGTGAGGAGAGAGGACAAATTGGGTCCAATATTAACAAAGATCTACAGAACTTTGTCCATCATAAACAAACTTAGTATTAGGGAAAGTTCCAAATCGATGCAGCTAACTAATTCAGCAAATTTGACTTCATTGAAAAGTGTATTTCTGGCTACTCATCTGTTTAAAGTCACATCATTTTTTATAAAAACAATTGTTTGACCAATGAAAGCTGATTGCAACCTTAAATTAAGCCCACTGACTTTCAATCACAATTACCATTTGGAATCCAAACGTCCTGGGCAAGAAATTATTGCTCTATTGTATTGGATGACAGGAAGTCAGATTGGGAAGTCAAATAAGGCCCCATTTCAAGATGCCTGCTTGGCCTCCCTCCCCAACATTGCACACTGTGAGCAAATAAAATGTGTTTAAATCATCCCTCAAGAGCTTACCTGTCCAAAGGTAGAGTAGAGAAACACAGGGATCTCGGCCACAGTCATGGCCAGAGCCTGGATGATGGACATGCCTTCTGCTTGTCTGAGCGACATCGCCACTCAGCTCACCCAGGACCTTCCCGCTGGTCTCCTTCGGGACTGAACCTGGATCCGTTCTGGCTGTGCCTGGCAGCGAAGCTCTGCCTCGGGCATCCAACGATCACTGGCCTGCAATCAGTGGCTCAGCCAACTTACCGTTGTACCAGGTTTCCCATGCTGATGCGTTGCCTACAAGACAAAGGTAAATGACTGAGCCAACTGTTTTGATTTCCTACAAGAAACACCATAATTCACATTTAGCACATGCCCTTATCCATAGCAACTTACAATGGAGCAACTTGGGTTGAGAGGTTTGCTCAGGGACACAATGGTGGTAAGATTGGGTTTGAAGACAATACAAGGCAGGTCTGTAGGGATGAGGAAATGCAGTAGATCCCCACTAAGTGACAATTTAATCTACAAACAAGCATATATGAAACAGGAAATCTACCTTTAAACTAAAAAAGGACTCAGTAAAATGAACAATAATCAGGCCTGTCTGTGATCTGATTGCTGATGAATGGCAACTGAGCTCCACCCTGATTTACACAGGGCGACGCAAACATCTTAAAAGCCACCCAACCTTTTTAAAACACGTGGTACGGTAGCAATCGTTGTTTACGTGCAATAAGTCAGTTTTTAAAACCATACCCCAAGTTTTTTGGTTTTGTTATAAGGATACCTGTCAAACCTTGAGAGTTAAACTCTCTCCCCTGCTATGAGGAAATACAGAAGGTGACAGTAAAATTCCCACGCCAGGTGACCGACACCAGACAGAGGCAAGATTGCAAAAGTCTGGTGTCCCTTCCAGCCACCCAGTTGAACGAGGCAGCGGCCATTCCCACGGGAGAAATCAGCTGGAGCTCAAGCGCGGCGCGTTAAATAGTCAAGGGGCTTAGGTACACGGATAGCCGGCGCCATGCTAGCCGCACACTGCACGTTTTCGTTTTGGTGGCCGAGGCACCGCATGCGGGGAGTTCGGTTTACTTCACGTCGTATAAAGTAATTACGGACCTTCAAAACGCCCCGTGAGACCACGACCAAAAGATTTAGATAATTTGTCCACTCACTTCGCCGTGGTGCGCACGTCTGACGCCGCAGAAGGGCATTTCTCACACACAAACCTGCGTTTTTAGTGGAGGCGTGCCAATGGCGAGATCCACCAATGGCTGCTCAGAGATTCCTGCGCGCCTGGATCTTTGGACCAATGAAATGGTCGGGGGCGGACTGCGCTGCGAGACAATTGAAGGCAAAGATCGAGGCATGGACTCCTGCGCTCTTGCTTTCGGCTGTCAGAAAACTCAAAGGCGTGCATTAGCATGAGCGGTCGATGTGACAAAATCACAAATTATACAATTATATTTCAACCTTTAAATTTTATAAAATAACATTTAGCGCACGTTGTGCACACGACATTAAATAAACACTTACATTGTGATTTGCTAAGACATGAACGCTGCCCATATTTATACCCGTATATCCCGACTACATAGAAAATATATTGTTATAGTTATTCATCTTGTTAATGTCAATGCAGACCAAATGGACTTTAAACAGAATAAGATGTTGAAATGCAGCAGAGACGAAGACTAATCGTTTTGTTTAACGGTTTTGGTCTGAGTTAGGATGATATACTTAATTTATTTGTTTAAACAAAACTATTCCGCTTTTTACGAGGCGGAACAAAAAATACAGCTCTATTTTCGCTGACGGACGATAAACCGTAACGGACCGAGGAAATGTGAGAAGGCTAATTTCCCAGGGACCCTAAAATACACGACTCCGTCGCGGCGTGAATGACCATCGCAGTGGCATAAAGCGCCCGGTAGTAAGACGACGGGCACCTGTCGCCCGACTCGTTAATAAGCCAGCTCACATATAGCGGGCGTCGGCCACAAGTTGCCACGTTCCATCCTCCCCGATGAAGCGGCGTGCAGCGGCAGCACTTCTCCGCAGCCCGGCGCTGTGTGAAAGATGACGCTCGAAAGAGAGCCTGTCAGAAACCCGACACCCGTAGGTGAAGTGCACAGCACCGTCTCGGTTCTGTCTGGCCTGCTCCGCCTAATAAAGCGCCTTCGTGTTTTTATTCTGGTGTGGCAGATGCTTTTCTTTATTTGAACTGCGCCTTCCTGGCCTTCGGGTGGAAAAGCGACCAGGGAGGAGAGATGAAACATCTGGTAATTGGTGGAATTTAAATAATCTGCACGTTTATTCTGTCTGATAATGACTTGAGGTGCTGTAACAAGCTCACTGCCGTTTTGTTGCATTATATTTATATCTGAATAAGATCTTATCGGGTGCGTGTGAGATGGTCTCTTTTTCTTTTCAGAGATTCTACTGGATCTGCCTCTTCCTCATCTCTCTGTTCGTGTTGCTGTGGTACAGTCTCTTGAATTGGCTCCACTCTGGCCTTGTGCCTGACCCCGTGTATCTGGATGGTTACATGAGGGTCGTGTCTGGGATGGAGGGCAAGGTGAGACTCATCACTATAAAACCAACAACACAGTGCCAGACAAGGACAGTAGTTAGAACCAGTGGGTGTGTGTTGGCAAGGATCTCACGACATGATACGTATTGCGATGCACGGTTCACAGAAAATGTAAAACCAGAGCTGAAATACAAGATGCATCGCTGCTGACCTCAGTAAAGAAAACGCTCAGCAGCACCACCCGGTGGATTGAACTTCTATACAATATACAATATTCTATACAATTATACAAATATTGACATTTGAGGTCCTTTCATCCATACAATATCACCATGTAAAATATCGCGATATATTGCAGTATCAACATTTTCTAACACCCCTAGTAAACGGTATCAACAAATTTGTTTGCCGGGCATATTTATAGTGGTGGGTAATACCATTTATTTCTGCGTTGGGTCTGGCTTATAAATGTGCCCAGTAATGGTGTAAGAACTCGATTTGTTCATGATACTGAAGCGTTGATCTGGTTCGATTTCTACAATGAGAAAATATTTTATGTTTTGATGCTAAAGCATTTAACTTCATTTAACTTAAGCATCTACTTCTACTTTTATTCGCGTTTAATGGTTCTCTTTTCCTCAGCCCCTCTCTATGCTGTGTGGTCACTGCGCCCTAGTGTCCAACTCTGGGCAGATGCATGGCGCGGATCTTGGCAGGGAAATTGACAGGCGGGAATGTGTGATTCGGATGAACGGTGCCCCGACACACGGATACGAGAGAGACGTGGGCAACAGGACCACAGTCCGGATGGTTTCACACACCAGCTTCCCATTGTTGCTCCGCAATCTGAGCTTTTACTTTAGCCACATGAAGGACACCGTGTATGTGGTGTGGGGTCCTGAGAGGAACATGAGGCAGGATGGGAAGGGTCGGATTTTCAACAGTTTGCTGAAGCTCAGCACCAAGTTCCCCCAGGCTAACATCTACATGCTCACGCCAAAGAAGCTCCAGTCGCTGGATGACATGTTTCAGGAGGAGACGGGCAAAAACAGGTATGGTGGCCTGCAGATGGCCAAAAGTCCTGCTGGTCTTCAACATTCCCAAATTCTCCCACACCACCCAACTGCTATGTTCCCTCCACTGGTTGCCAGTATCTGCACGCATCAGATGCAAAATTCTGATGCTGACCTACAAAACCAAACATGGGGTGTCACATTATACCTCGCAGTGCACCTCGTACACTTCAACCGTCCAGTACTTCTCACCTGGTCCCTCCACTGCTGAAGGTAGAAGGAAGACGCTCATCTAGACTCTTCTGTCTTGGCTCCTCGGTGGTGGAATGAACTTCCCCTTGAGGTCAGAACAGCTCAGTCACTGAGCAGCTTAAGACCTTCTGTCTTACAGCTTTCTTGTAATTTTCTTACAGTCTGACTTATGCAAGAAAAACTGCAATAAAATAGTGAATAAAATAGTACGGGGCAGTGAAATAGAGTGAATAAAATAGTACGGGGCAGTGGTGGCCTAGAGAGGAAGTGGCCCCGTAATCAGAGGGTTGCCGGTTCGAATCCGGATCCGCCAAGGTGCCACTGAGCAAAGCACCGTCCCCACACACTGCTCCCCAGGCACCTGTCATGGCCGCCCACTGCTCACCAAGGGTGATGGTTAACAGCAGAGGACACATTTCATTGTGTCACCGTGTGCTGTGCGGCAGTGTTTCACAATGACAATCACTTCACTTTCACTTTCAAAATGGATGTATTAATGGTTTGAGCCAGTGAACCAGAAATGATTACTTCATTGATGGTAACATGAGGGTGTGTGCCAAATGCCATAAATGTGTTGCATTTATTTTATTCTGTCCTATTATATTTTACAGACTAATTTAATTCTTTTGTGTCATTTACTTGTGTTATGCTATTATTTTGTTTTCAGCAGTGCTAGATGAATACAGTGAATTGACAGTAATAATGCTGAAAATGAATGAAAAATGACACCTTTCTCTCCTTTACTCTGATGTACAAATGAATCAGGATGGAGTCAGGGGCTTTTCTCAGCACTGGTTTCATCACTATGGTCCTGGCCCTGGAAATGTGTAAGCAGGTTGACGTGTACGGGATGATCGACGAGACGCACTGCAGGTACAAGACTCAAACGAACTTTTCCAGGAGAGTCAGCACGTAATGTTCCTAGTGTAACAGCTGCTGTCTTCTTCATGTGTCTTGAAGGCGCGCCAACCAGCACCCTGTGCCGTATCACTACTACGAGAAGGGGCGCCTGGACGAGTGCGCCATGTATCGCGTTCACGAACGCGCACGGCGCGGTGGCCACCGCTTCATCACGGAGAAACTAATCTTCCGGCGCTGGGCGTCCACGAGGGGCCGGCTTCGTTTCACGCACCCCACCTGGTCTCCGTGACAACAGCTCTGAATAAACCCATCATGACTGTCTGGCCAGGTATTGCGACCACGGTTGGTGACCTTCTAGCTTCGTCTGGTCTCCACAGCAACAGACACCATTGAATGCCATGTTCCTGCTCCCTGCTGAGCGTTGCTGCAGAGAGGAAGAAAAAAAAACTTTTTATATACGTTGCTTCTGTTATAGCCGTTTATGATCAACTTTTATATGTTTAACATTTAAAACTTGTGAGTTTGTCTTATCAGTAACTGTTACTGTTCAGGTCAACACAAAGGTTTGATGCTGCCAAAATGTCCATTCATTTTGTTTAGGATTTTAGTCAAATCTTTCTGTCCTTTTTGCATTCATGGTATTGTACAGTGGGATGCAGAGCTCCTCATGGTGACTGAAATGAAATAGTAGGAATATGGAACAACCACACTTTTATATGCTCTAATAAAGGAAAGACAAAAGAAAAATCTATTTCACCACTATTATAAAATTTTAAACAAGATTAACAAGATGAAGCTCTCCTGCATGGCATATTTCATGGCCTGAAAGAGGGTAATTAATTGCTTATAACAGTCAAACCTAGGCAAACACGTGCACCTTGTGAGATCTGAGGTTTGCCAATGAGAAGCACTGTTCTAGTAAATCCACTGGCTCTGCTGTATTATTTCTGAATATCATTTCCAAGTCATGTGTGACACAGCTATATTTTATTATCAGTATTGTTTTGCAGTGTTTAGACCAGAAAGCTTGCTGTAGGATCTGGAAAAACGACCAGCCACAGAACCATCTCGGTAGTATTGAGTATTGTGTAATGGTGTGGCTGGTCATTTCCCGGGTTTTTATTCTTTTCTTTTTTTTTCAGATTATTGCTAGGAAGCCATTTCAGTTCCTGCTTCTGAACTGTCGAGTAGCAGAACGTTGTTTTTGGTGCAGAATTTCTAGAACTTGAGGGTGCCTTGTACCTTTTGATCCTGTTGGTGTGATCTGTTTACATTGTGGATCGCCGGGTCAATATATCAGAAAATGATCAAAAATCCTCCTTCATCACGAACCTTCTACCAGCAGCAGTATGGATGCTTTGTGGGGACTGGAGCAGCATATAATGTCTGTATCGCATCGTGTGTCGCTGTGAGTACAAATAAAAGATTAAATGAACGGACGGTGATCCACGGTTTCGTTCCTCCGCGGTCCGGTTCCGGGTTTTTTTTTCCTCCGGAGCTCGGTGACGCAGGATCCGCGGGAAGATGGGCGTCGGGGACCGGGCTGTCGCCGGACGCCGTCTCCCTCTCCCAGTCCGGCGAGATAAGGGCGCGGCGCGGGGCGGCGAGATACGACCGAGCCGCTCCCAGTTTTAACCCCCCGTGATAAAAACACGGACCGGAGCGGGAGGACCAGCACGTCGAACCGAACACGCCGTACGGTAAAAAAAAAAAAATAATAATAATAAAATAATAATAATCCGCAGGACGAATTTGTTCATCTGCGTGGGGTTTTACTGATGCTGCGTTATTTATTATGACGCGATGCGACAACATCAGCGACGTCTGCGCGATTTGTGCTCACGTTCGTGTAACTACTGCAGATACAGAATTTATGTTCAGAATTTTATAATTATAACGTGTTCATTGTATTGTGTATATTTAATCGTACACACAGTGTTTTTTTTTTTTTAGTTTTAGCTCATGTACGTGGGGATTTGTGTTCGTGTGCGTCTTAATTCGTTAATTGTGGCTTATTTAGCTGGTCAGCGTGGACTGATATTTATGGCTGCGGTGAAAGACCAGAAAATTGAAGCTGTGGGCCTGTTTCTCAGGCTGTTCCCCAGAGATCCTGCTCTGAGGGCCAAGTGGCCTTTCGAGATCCGACCGAGAGAGCTTTATTGCCAAACTACACAATCGGGGTCTTTATTAATTTATTCTTTTTGTGATACGTCAGCCCACCGGGGCTGGAGAAGCGGAGAAGACGTTCGTTATGGTGGCATCAGTAGGCCAGATTATTTTATCTGCACTGCACATGGAGCTGGGCTGAGTTCTCCACCCCTGGCTCGCCTCGGCCGGTGGGATCTTTGGGGGAAACGGGCACATTTTTCACCTGTCTCGTTCAGCGCCGTGGAGACTGGTGAATGCCAGAACGAGTACACTGCGGACGTTTCACTATTTCCATTGTGCAGCACTGACTGCCTTGTTTACGTGGGATGGATTCTCTGTTTTGGTCGCAGAACCGGCTGCTGAGGGCCTGGCAGAACATGTGAACGCAGCCGTCGCAAGTGAGAGAAGAATGGGGCTCAGGCTGGTTGATAAGGTAAGGAGATGAAAGGAGAAATGGAAAAAAAAAGTTCCTGGACAGTGTGTCCCCAGTGGGCTGAAGGAGAAACCTTCTCCCTGAACGGACGTCTGGTAAAACAATGGCTGGTCAGAAGCGCTAAATTTAGAGAGAGGTGGAGAGCCCTCTTGCACAACAAGTGCTACAGACGGGGCTTGTGGGCCACTGCGGTCAGACATTTTGGGATGAAGCAGTCGTGGCAAGCCCACGGTTATTAAATTGAATGGAGAAGGTGCTGTGTACACACTTTAGACTGAATGATGTAGTAACAAATGGTAGAGTCACGAATTTCCATTCTGTGAAAGATATAAGGATGTTTGAATATCATGACATACTTACGTATTATATACACCTTACATACTGGAATCTGAATTTTACACCCATGTCATTTCTTTGAACTGTTCATTTTATGAGGTGGAGTGATAGAACATGGGAAAGAGAGACTTACCGTAATGCATACAAAATTATACAGTGGATGTAAGTAAAAGTCAAGTCAAAGTAAACTTTCTTGTCATCTTAGCTATATACAGTCCGGTATGTAGAAAGACGAAAGATGAGGCTCCAGCTACAGTAACTACAAGAGACAAAGTGGATACAGATTTGGGGTATTTACATGGAGGAGACAAATACAGTACAGGCCAAAAGTTTGGACACACCTTCTCATTCAATGTGTTTTCTTTATTTTCATGACCATTTACATTGGTAGATTCTCACTGAAGGCATCAAAACTATGAATGAACACATGTGGAGTTATGTATTTGACAAAAAAGGTGAATTTACAGAAAACATGTTTTATATTCTAGTTTCCTGCTCTGATTACTGCTTTGCACAGTCTTGGCATTCTCTCAATGAGCTTCAAGAGGTCGTCACCTGAAATGGTTTTCCAACAGTCTTGAAGGAGTTCCCAGAGGTGTTTAGCACTTGTTGGCCCCTTTGCCTTCACTCTGCGGTCCAGCTCACCCCAAACCATCTGGATTGGGTTCAGGTCCGGTGACTGTGGAGGCCAGATCTCCACTTTTTGTTAAGTACATAACTCCACATGTGTTCATTCATAGTTTTGATGCCTTCATTGAGAATCTACCAATGTAAATGGTCATGAAAATAAAGAAAACACATTGAATGAGAAGGTTTGTCCAAACTTTTGGCCTATAATCTTTAAACAGCCCTGTTACAATGACAGGTCTTCATTATATAAAATATTTAATGTGACCTATAACCTGTTCAATTCAACTGCTAAACAAATCTGTTGAGGGCAAAAATACAAAAGCAAACAATAGCTGGTTGCATAATTGTTTGCAACCGCAAACACCCTGTTGAAGCACGTTTTAATTACAGCCTTCAGGGTTCTTGGGTAACAGTCGGTCTTGACTTGGAACTATTTGCTCACTCTTGTTTGGGTTTAGTTTTTGGTTTAGTTTTCTCCTGGTGAACCCATTTTCTTTTGGATTCATGCTTGGGGTCATTGTTGCGTTGAAAGGTGAAACTCCTCTTCATCTTCAAGCTTTTTAGCTGAGGCCTGAATGTTCTGGAGTGGTCTCTGGTATTTGGGACTGTTCATAAGTACTGTATATCCTTTTGATGAGGCAAAGTGTTGTTTTTGCACCAAACGTACTTGTGAGCTAAAAGTTAACTCTTGGTTTGATTAGACCATAACTTATTTTCCCATTCGCTTTTGGGTGACTTGTTTTTTCCTGGTTATTTTTCTTTTTAAGAAAGATGCAAATGTAAAGTTGTTTCTCCCCAGAAGAGAACCACTGGAATACATGCATGTAAACTTTTGAGCACAATTGTAATTTCTTACTTTTTTATCCACTAAATTTTAATGCCCCGCCGTTCATGTTTCCATAGCAGGGGCAGCAGAGCCAACGGATGGTGATCTTCGGAGCAATCTTCCTCCTCACTACCCTCCTCATCCTCTACAGCTCCAACACTGGGAACCAGACATATAGTGGGAACTACCATTATACCACCAAAAACAGAGACCTAAAGAGCTGGGCTGGGAGAGATGCTTACGTCTCTGTCCATGGCAACAAGGTTAGCCCTCTGAACACATCGCCCAGTGAGCTGGGTATGTAGCATGTGGGCTGAGAACTACACGGATTATCCATAACATTTATTATCTGGATAGAATGACAGTGGGAGGAATATACAGTATTAGGTATTAGCAAGTGAACATTTTGTCTCTGAAGTAGAAACAGAAAAATGTGCAAGTGTAACAAAGTGTAACTTTGACAAGGACCTACTTGTGATGCCAGATGGTTGGTTTATAGCGTCTCCAATACTGAAATATCTTGTGGGATGTGGTGGCCTAGCGGATAAGGAGAAGGTTGGCGCTGTAATCAGAAGGTTGGCAGTTCAAATCCCGATCTGCCAAGCCACTTTCATGGCTGCCCACTGCTCATTAAGGGTGATGCTTAAAAGCAGAGGACACATTTTGTTGTGTCACCATTTGCTGTGCTGCAGTGTATCACAATGACAATCACTTCACTGTCACATTCCTGGCCTGTCAACATGAGGGTTCTCAGAGCATTAAACCGAGGCCAGAACCAGAAAAACAGCTCAAAATCAAATTTTTTTTTTATTGTTTGTGTGTTTTCTTGTGTAGAACCTGACTGTGCGATGTGGCCAGTGCGCTCTGGTGACCAGCTCCAGTCACGTGTTGGGCAGCGGTGCGGGTGCTGAAATTGACCGTGCCGAGTGCGTGATCCGCATGAACGATGCTCCCACCACAGGCTATGAAGCAGATGTGGGCAACCGCACAAGCTTGCGCGTCGTGGCCCATTCCAGCGTATTCCGTGTGGTCCGGAGACCCACAGAGTTCCTTAACCACTCCAACAACATGGCCATCATCTTCTGGGGACCGCCCACAAAAATAGGGCGTGAGGCAAAAGGAACCCTATATCGGCTCATCCAGAGGGTCAGCATGACGTACAGTAACCTGTCCATCTTCACCATCACGCCTGGCAAAATGAGAAAGTTCGACTCACTCTTCCAGAAGGAGACAGGCCGGGACAGGTGACACACAATCTTTTATTAAAAACCGCCGTTGTGCTTAAGCCTCATTCAGATTTCAGGACATTTCATGAATTTAAGTTTATTCAAGTTATCGGCTGTATTTTTTCATGAGTTTAACAGACATCTCCTCATTGCATTTCATTTTTCAGAGAGAAATCTCGTTCTTGGCTGAGCACAGGCTGGTTCACCATGGTTATAGCCATAGAGATCTGTGACAACATTAAAGTTTATGGAATGGTACCACCTAATTACTGCGGGTAAGGAAGCATTGAATTACATCTGGACTGGTGGCCTTCAAATAAAGCAAATGGCTGTCACTTAGCAAATTAGTTGTTTCTTCTTGTTAATGTGGTTAATCATAGTTAATGTAGTTTCAGATCACCTTTGACATCAGAGTACAAATAGTTAAATATTAATTATGCCTAGATAGGATATTAAACAAAAAACTTGTCACTAGACCAGGGGTCGGCAACTCTGTCACTCTTTCATCCTTTGGAAAATAAATTATTTAACTGTATTTTTATATATATATATATATATACACACACACACACACACACACACACACACACACACACACACACACACACAATAATATATATTAGTTCAAAATTTGAAGATTATTGTGATCTTGTGACATTAAAATACAATGTATTAAACTTTTTGGCGCTCAAAATATGGCACAAATGCCAAATATGCATATATGTTTGCCATGCCACAGTGCATTTATAAAGTTTTAGCATGCCCCAGGAAGGCTAAGCATTGATAAATATAATAAGAAAGGGATATATATATATATATATATTAAAATTTTGTATATTATTTCATGATATAATTTCAGAGACCTTCGAAGAATATTTAAAATATTTTCTTTCAATAAATAAAATTTCACAAGCAACCCACTAGCCTAGTGTTTTTTTTAAATAACATAAAAGTAAAACTATTACATGCAGTGTAATATTCATTGTCATGAAAGATTTGCGGCTCCTCCTGTATTTTGCTTTTTAGTGGAAACCGGGTCCAAATGGCGCTTTTTCGGTGTTAAAAGTTGTCGACCCCTGCACTAGACCAACTAGTTTTTAAATGGAATTCATAGCCTGGGTCCTAATGAAACTGTGTCTCTCTGTGTCCAAGCCGCCGGCCACAGCCCAAGCGAATGCCGTACCACTACTACAAGCCTCGTGGGGCAGATGAGTGCGCCATATACTTGCAGAACGAGAGGGGTCGACGTGGCAACCATCACCGTTTCATCACTGAGAAACAGGTTTTTGCACGCTGGGCCAAATCTTACAACATCACATTTTCTCACCCATTCTGGTAACTGCAGATTCCAGACTCAAGATGGCTTCTGGATGGCACTGGGGACTGTGAGCCAAGATGGATGAAAGTCTGAAGACACACATCTGAGCTGCTAAGAGATTAATGCGACATACCTCACCAGCCCTAGGCCTACTCCCCACAAATAAATGTGACTTTTGTCTCGGATTGCATTCAACTGTACACTGCCAGACAATACAGTGATTTCTACATGCAGCAGTTCACAATCTGCCTTCTTACATTTATTACCTTGTTACCAACGTTGTGACATGTGTGCGATACAGCACGATGTGGAACGTGGACTAGTTCAACACGTGTCAAGGAATTATACATGAAACATGGTGTTTCTAGCACCAGGACATCATTTTTAAATATTTGGAGAGTTTGGTAGCAGAGTATTAAATGCAGTATTTTTAGTAACAATTAATTGATACAGCATGTTGGATGTGAGGGGGGCTTTTGGATAAGTGTGAGAAACATGCTGATGAACTTGGATTTGAGGTGTATATGTGCAGAGGGCATATTCAGCAGCTTCTTGCCATTCCTCTTAAACATTATTAAATGTGCTGTCTGGGATGTTTTCTTCCAGCTGCAGGCTACTAACAGAGTTAAAACACACTCTAATACCTACAAAGTTACAACTACAAGCTTGGAATGGTTGAATGTCTTCATTTTAATGAATCAAAGCTAGATAACTAAAGAAAATCAGACTGAAACCACTTTTAATGGATTGTATGAGCTAAGAAAATATGTGTGTGTGTGTGTATATATATATATATATATATATTGGAAAAGGAAATAATGTTTCCATGTGAAGTGCTGAGGGATTTATTTAAACTCATATTTTTTACATGATTGTAACATTGTATTAGAGGGTGTGAAGCAGGACAAAGTGAACAGAGGTCCTTCGCAGTATTTTTATTCCCAGCCTGTTGTGATGCACGCCACCACATATCCGGCAGGGGCCATGTGGGAAAAGGGGGAACTGTACTGTGCAGGACCTTTACAAATTGCGTCAATGGTGGGGGAGATACTTTGTCCAAGGCCTCCACTAGTGGGGAAGCACGGTCCTTATTGTCCTGGCCGTGTCGCTTTGCCGATGCTGTTCGCTGAATGTTCACCCAACCACATTGCACAACACACATACACGCACACAAGAAATCTCTGCTTCTGTTTTTGGCTCAGTGGCTGTTTTTTGAGGAACTGTTGGCTATTTTTATTTCATTGATTTGTTTGTACTCTGAAAAACAAAAAAAACAAAACTATCACTGTAGACAAAAAATTATTTTATTTTTTACAAGGAAATGACTAATGGAAGGACATTTTAGAAGCATAAACTGCAGTTTGCATGGATGTCGACTGGACTTTCAGGTTCAACTGTCTGAGGGAATTTTGTAAATTGAATGCCGCTGCTCTGTTTACTCTATTGCCGTCATTCTCTGTAATGCTCCTCTTCCCAATGAAATAACATTTTAAATGCAAACTCTCTACATGTGTTATTTGATGTCAGAATGCTTTAAAATCAGGATAAAGAAGAAGCTGCAAATTCATACAGGACCCAAAATGAAACATTGGAGCTCCAGATCTTAGTTCAGTCTCTATGTCAGGTCATCAGGTCACGTCATTTTGTTACTGTGTTGAGGCACAAGGAAAAGCTGCTTTGATTTTCGGCTGAAGTGAAGACAGTGATATTAAAATGGCCTCCTGAAACACATGACAGCACAACATGAGACAGAAGGAACAGGACCAATCAGCAAAAGGAAACAACCGTGATGCATTTCTATCACAATCACCATTTCCAACCTGCCTACAGCACATTCTCAGTTTTAACAACCAGTTGATTACTGGACTCTCACTCACTCACTTTCGCATGCACCTGCTTCTATATCGTTGAGGATGTAGAGAAAGTCATATATTTATGCAGCAAGACAAGAATAAACAATATCTAAGGTTATTAAAATGACTAATCTTTTTACTAAAAAAATGTGCTCACTGAGATGTAATTTTTAGAAGGACATCTGATTAGGACCCCTACCTCTGTGCGTATTGTCCGGCTGCCCTGTCCTGGACACGTGTTGAGGTAAAGGTCAAACAGCAAGCTGGGATCTGAGACATCCAGCTGTGTGTCGGCCTCCACACTCGCTTCCAGACCTGCCAGCCCCCCAAATACCACTAACATATGCCTAAGAGAGGAGAGACGGGGCGTGAGAAAACATTGAGATAAACAGACCAAGACATCACTGCCAAAAGTGCCCCTGCTGCTGCTAAAGGCTTTGTTCAGGATTTGTTCAACTGCACTTGCTGGTGAAATTGATGCAGTTACACTTTTAGCAATTATTCTTAGTCCTAGTAAGTTTCTTTTCATACTTTTCTTCATTCTAAAAAGAATCATTTTAGATTATTTAGCATGACCATGTACAAGGCTTGTGCGTTCCATGTTACGCCTTTGCAGTCTGCAATTTTGAATTCTAGAATACTGTAAATGGACAACTAACTGAATTCATTGAAAATGGGGCATATTATGCAATATATGTGAATGTATCAGAAATGTCAGCTAATTAAAATGCATTAATGACTAAATGCCTAAAACAATGTACCCATCGAGAACCAGTTCATGTAACATCCCTACTGAGACAGTCATATTGGCAGAACCACACAAATATTTTGAATTCATATTGATATACATCACAAATATACACACACAGTTGCAAAATCAGAACAGCGATGCTCCAGACCTGAATGGGGACACAGTGATTTCATCGGAGTTCTTCCCTCGCTCTGATGTGCCAATAGTGAGGTCGTACCCTTCTTTAAATGGGCATTCAGTAAGCACGGCGCCTTACACATGAAACAGGAAAATTAAAAATAAATAAATAACATAACATAAAATGAATAAACCATACATGTGGATTGGGGAACTCACTGAGGCAAGAAGCGAGCCTGACGCTGTAGCCCCAGTACAGGCCTGCTTCAGTTCGTGGAACATGAGGAGGCACAACAATCCCCTTGCACTTAGTTCCTGTAACATACACATTTATAGCTTGGCTTATCTTCACTAAGAAAGAAAAATGAAAGGAAATTATGGATTTGCCAATGGTTATTGGTTCTACATTTAGGGGTAGAGGTACATTTAAAAACCTGTCATTTACCCTAAATCATCACAAAGATGTGCGTACCTGAATTCTGGTTCTTTTTGAGCTGCACTGTTACTCTCAGTCCAGCCTGTAGCTGCTTGTCAATCTGGACTTCCTAAAGACACACGTCTTTGCTGTTAGGCTCATAATTGAAAGTTACGTGGGTATAACACATATGCATGTGTGTGCACGCACACACCTTCCTCATCCCGCAGTTGACAAAAGAGCCTTTTCCTGCTTTGCAAGGTCTGTCAAGGACCACACCTTCCCGAAAAGCTGCCTCCTCATCCATACGCATGTGATGGGGACTATCCAGAGGATTCAGAAGACCTAAACCAAACACACCAAAACACAGCACACACTCTATCTGCTGTAGATGTGATTTGTTAGTGTTAGAACGCATTAGACCCAAGACTCACCTGCGAACTGCAGATCCTGGTGTTTTGGAAAAAATGACTTTCTTAGATACCTGCAGACATAAACCAGGCAGTTCTTCAGCATGTGTGTTCATATTGAATTAATTTGACAAAACACGTTGTATTCCAGAATTTCTCATGTAGGGCAATGTACAAAAAACATGTTCTTGAGTTAAAGTAGAGGTAGCCAAGACAAAATCGTACATCAGAAAAAGTCCATTTAAACATTCACACACATTTAAACATCCACAGTACAAAAGTACTGTGATTTTTTTTATGGTTGTGGTGAGATATTTGAATATTTATAACAGGATAATTTTTTTTGTAATTAACTACTGAGTTTGGTTTCATTTAATTAAGCATAGGGTTTTCTTTACTATATAACTCTAAAACTAAAAACTAAAGTCTACTCACAAATCATGTTTACTTTGTTACTTTTCTAGACTCCCCCACACAGATACATCAATAACCTGTCTTGGTTGGGAGAATGGTGCTCATTCTTCTCTCTGTCTGACAAGATTCCACAGCTAAATACACATTATATAATCTCCCTCTGATTTGCCACATTAGACAGTTACTTTGAACATTCATTTAGCTGTTTATGGCTAAGACTCTGATACTATGTTACATTACATCTAGCTGATGCTCTTGTGCAGAGTGTCTTTCTATTATTAATGTCAGGGTCATTAGGCCATGTGCAGGCTTAAGTATCTTGTTCAGGGACTCTGTTCATAGTGGACTCCAATATTGGATACTGTTAAATATTTAGAAGTTTAGTAGCAACATGACATGATTTTTTTGCACATGACTATGGGTAACCGGGAATGTATGTGTGTGGGCTTACTGTGGGCACTCCAGGTACTGCAGGATGCGTGCAAGTTGAACACACGCTTGGCCTCTCTTCCCCACACCCTTAAACTCTCCCTCAACGCTCCTGCATAATATAACATAATTACAACATGCTCAATTAAAATTAAGAGACAAGTGCAAGAAGCCTGAACTGACAAATTAACAAAATTGACAAATTTAAATAGAGATCATCTAAACAGAGATCCATTTACTGGCTGCTCAGTTGATAATGATTGCACGCAAACTATACACTATGAGTGCATTTGACTTAATTTGCTAAATCACATAACACTCAAACACACACAAAACTCTTACTTGGCATCCTCCCCCTGCTCATCAAATACCACCACTTCATCCACACAGAAGACAGCACAGGCGCGTGCAATCTGACCAGCAAGGTACGTGCGCAGCTCTGGAGACTGTGCGTTATCCAGAACAGACCCTGGCAGAGCTATGCTCACGGTGTATGGGCATCCTTACACACAAACACACACACAAATAAATCCTTCCACTGAAATGTGGTCATAGCTAGAAGTTAAGACACCAGGAGAAGCAAAACAGGGCCCTGCAGAGATGACCTGAGTATGAGGAGGGTTAAGCTGAACATGCCTGTGTTTTTCTTTTCCAGCTGCTGCTGTTGAAGTAGTTCAGCCTTTTCTTTTTCTTTCTGCTCTCTCATGCGCTGTTTCTCCAGTTGCTTTATCAGCTTGGACTCTTTCCACTTTTGCGTCTCTTGTTTGCCTAAAAAAGAAAAAGCACACAAGCGCCATCGGCACAAAGCAAGGTATCCCTCCATCATGGGCACACTCAGCAGCTAATTTTATTGTCATTTCAGCCACATACATGTTAGACAGCACATAGTGAAATTAAACAACGTTTCTCCAGTGCCTGGTGCTACATGGAACAGTACAGGCCAAATGTTTGGACACACCTTCTCATTATATGTGTTTTCTTTATTTTCATGACCATTTACGTTGGTAGATTCTCACTGAAGGCATCAAAACTATGAACGAACTCATGTGTAGTTATGTACTTAACAAAAAGTGAAGGAAGACCTGGCCTCCACAGTCACCGGACCTGAACCCAATCGAGATGGTTTGGGGTGATCTGGAGTGAAGGCAAAGGGGTCAACAAGTGCTAAACACCTCTGGGAACTTCTTCAAGACTGTTGGAACCATTTCAGGTGACGACCTCTTAAAGCTCATCGAGGGAATGCCAAGAGTGTGCAAAGCAGTAATCAGAGCAAAGGGTGAAACTAGAATATAAAACATGTTTTCAGTTATTTCACCTTTTTTTGTTAAGTACATAACTCCTCATGTGTTCATTCATAGTTTTGATGCCTTCAGTGAGAACCTACCAATGTAAATGGTCATGAAAATAAAGAATGAGAAGGTGTGTCCAAACTTTTGGCCTGTACTGGAACATTTAAACAAAGTTACACACTGACAAAAAGTGTAAACAGGGTACACAGGCAGTGCAAGAATAACACATAAAGACTATTCTCCATTCTGTTCCACTAATGACACGTTTCCACGTCGAGACCATGTCTAGTCACCACTAGCGGCATAACAATTAATGCAGCAGGTTTTTAAGGTTTTAAACGCACAGCCAGCAACGCCTGGTGTTTATACTGTATAAAAGTCTGGCCACTCACGTTCCGCTTTCCATTTCTTCCAGTCGACTTTCCCTTCACCCTGCAAAAAATACGCAACGAGTGGTTAATCGTAAACGAATCTGTCGCCATATTATTCGTGTATAAATATATTAATTTAATACAATTACATCGGGAATGTTCCTTTTTTGAGCTACCCTAGTAGACATGGTAACATGTGTAAACCGTGTGTTTATGCTAAATCAGTCCGGTCAGGAAATTATTTTTAATGTTTTGTTCCTTTATGCGTTTTGAAATATATATACATTTATATGTACTTTTAAAATTACCTATGCGTTGTTTTGAAAGTTAGATTAACATTTATGTTTTCTACAAATAATGAATAAACGATTGTCCAATGATAATAAAACATTGTCGTTTTTTAGAGTCCTGGTTTGTGTTTATCCGGACGAGTGTTCTAGCTGCACTTCCTTTCGAAGTTCGTGCCTCGGCCAAAACAACATCGGAGAGCCGAGGATCATAAATAAACCCAAGAAACAACTGAATTCGCTGTCTTAACTTACCAGTAGACGTAACTATAAAGACTCAACATGGTAGGTTCACAGGGACATGTTCTTTTTCGCAAGTTTAACTCGCATCTTACCCTTGTAATTAGCCGAGCATGCTAGCGACATGTGGCAGGAGCAGAAATGACGGCCCTAGAAATAATACTTATTAGAAATAAAATTACTCTCTTTTAAAGCCTTATTTTTAGCCAGGTTAAAGTAATTTACGTGAATGTTACAATTTTGTATATCGATAAGTGCTCTAATTGCGTTACCTTGTATAGATATATTAATAAGTAGAGGCAGTTCAGTGCCACATCAAAGGAACTTTTATCTTTGTTTACTTCTTCATATTTCTTTGAGCCCTTTTGCATTAGGATATAATGATGTTTTAGTGGAAGGGTGAGCAGGAAGAAAAAATCTTGCCATAAGAAGTTTGTACATTAACATTTAATATGTCCCTTACAGCCCCAGAACGAGCACATTGAACTCCACCGTAAGCGCCATGGTTACCGACTGGACCATCATGAGAAGAAGAGGAAGAAGGAGAGTCGTGAGGTCCATGAGCGCGCACACAAGGCACACAAGATGATAGGCCTGAAGGCCAAACTGTACCACAAGCAGCGGCACGCAGAGAAGATCCAGATGAAGAAGACGTGAGTGGTGTTGGTGTGGTTTGTTGTGGCTATTTCGATAGAGATGGGGTGTGAGGACATATGATGGACTGTTGATTTCACTTGATGATTGGAATAGGAGTAGATCTACACCCTAGTGAAAGTCATTCAGAACAAATTCAGTGATTTCACAGAGAGGTTTGTCGCTTGTTTGTGTCTGTGCAGCATTAAGATGCACGAGCAGAGAAAGAGTAAACAGAAGGATGATGACAAGACTCCTGAAGGAGCTGTACCTGCCTACCTGCTGGACCGTGAGGGCCAGTCACGTGCCAAGGTCCTTTCCAACATGATCAAACAGAAGAGGAAAGAGAAGGCTGTAAGTAACAAGTCTTTAAATAATATTATACTTTAAGAATTTTGGTGTTGAAAAGATTTCTAATAAGCTTCGAAATGAAAATGTAAGAGTACTGTCTATGTTGCGATATGGATTTACATATAATATTACACACACGGCATTTTGGCAACTGGTGGTAGTAGCCTAGTGGGTAACACACTCGCCTGTGAACCAGAATACCCGGGTTCAAATCCCACTTACTACCATTGTGTCCCTGAGCAAGACACTTAACCCTGAGTTGCTCCAGGGAGACTGTCCCTGTAACTACTGATTGTAAGTCGCTCTGGATAAGGGCGTCTGATAAATGCTGTAAATGTAACTAGGACCCTGAAGTAGTATTTATGCTTTGTGTGTGTGTGTGTGTGTGTGTGTGTGTGTAGGGTAAATGGGAGGTCCCTCTCCCTAAAGTTCGTGCACAAGGTGAGACGGAAGTCCTGAAGGTGGTCCGCACGGGCAAGCGACAGAAGAAGGCCTGGAAAAGGATGGTCACCAAAGTCTGCTTTGTGGGAGATGGTTTCACACGCAAACCGCCCAAGTATGAGCGCTTCATTAGACCCATGGTATGTATTTGTATACTCATGCTTAAATAGTGTAGAAGTCTACACAAAATTAACATGGTTATTTGGTTTGCTTCAGGGTTTGCGCTTCAAGAAGGCCCACGTCACACACCCTGAGTTGAAAGCCACATTTTGCCTCCCCATCCTTGGGGTGAAGAAGAACCCATCCTCCCCTCTATACACCACATTAGGGGTCATCACCAAAGGGACAGTCATCGAGGTCAACGTCAGTGAGCTAGGTCTGGTTACACAGGGTGGAAAAGTTATCTGGGGTAAGTTTGAATTAGAAATGTCTTATTCCCCCATCAACTTCCACTTTCAGGTAGTCCAGTCCTGATAGTGGATATTAGTTTGCTGGTGGAATAGAGATATATGACATAGTGGTCCCACTGAAAGGAAATTTGCAGTATAAATTGATAAGTGATTTGTCACTGTGATACACAGCACATGATGACACAACAAAATGTGTCCTCTGCTTTTAACCATCACTGTTGGTGTGCAGTGGGCAGCCATGACAGGCATCCGGGGAAGTAGTGTGTGGGGACAGTACCTTGCTCAATGGCACCTTGGCGGACCGTGATACGAAACGGCAACCTTCTCATTAAAGGGCCGGTTCCAATCCCGATCCCCTGAGGTCCCAGCTTTGGCAGTAAATAATAGCATCTAACAGTGTAATAATGTCTTGTTTCAGGAAAATATGCCCAGGTGACCAACAACCCAGAGAACGACGGCTGCATTAATGCTGTGCTGCTGGTATAATGTCAGCCAACATTAACTGAACTGAATAAGACCCAGAAATGGACCTTACCATAGCCACCACTGGGCTTTTTGGACTATGTGGCTTCAGGAGCCATTTGCAGTTTCACAGTGACAAGTGGAAAGAAGAGAAGCTGCACCATCAATGAGTCAGATGAAAGCATGTTAAAGAGGGTTTTTTATGTTGTGACAAATAAATTTGAATTTGCTCCATGATTTTCAGCATCAGTTCATAAGTAAACTATGAGTGATTTAAAAAAAAAAAAAATCAATGTAATATTTTGCTGGGCTCTGCCAGTATACATTACAGGTTTTGTTATCTGGTGTGATTTTTTTTTCTGTGTTATCCTGCCTTATTATGACGAAACCTGTGCTCGATGTGGGTTCAAAGATTGTGTATGGGTCTTTTTGACCTGGCAATTAAAATATTTCACTGCAACTATAAAGCATTTTCTCCAAGATGAAAATCAGCCCTTTTCAAGATAACATACTAGACAACTTGATAATGGGGAGCAGGAAAACATCGATCACAGTGCTTGACGTTATATAGCTGTATAAGAAGAGACACAGAGCTACGTCTGCTCCATCAGCCCCACCGCCGCGTCGAGTTTTATTGAGGCACCTGGATTAAAAACAGAACGTATGCATAAGATCGACTGCATTTTGCCTTCTTTGGAAGCACTGAATAAACAAGCTCCTGCTTTAAGACCAATTTCCACACACGTCTGCTGTGACTCAGGGTTCGAAGGTCAGAGTACAACATATCACACACCTATGTCATGAGACAGGCCAGTTGGTTTTTTTACTGTCATCTTTTAACACTGATTTAAAAACAGTCCTGCCATTTCAGACTGGTGTTCATTTTTGTAAAATTTCAATGAAAAACGACACATCAACAAAAGAAAAAAAAAAAAAAAAAAGCCCCGAAGACCCTGGACAAAAACCAGAGACGGATCCCATCCAAATGTGTTCAGACAGAAAATTATGAACATCAAATACACACTTAATCCAATCACTACCATTTCATGCGCCAGATTCTCTCTACATTGTGCAACATTGAAAAGGTTTCTTTTGTATAAGAAACTTAAGTGTGCATTTACAAAGCGGCCCAGCCTGGAGCAGTCCTGCAATTCCACGCGCTGCCTCACATCTCACTTCTGAAACACACCTAAATGTTCTATCATCTAGTCCAGTGTAATGTTTGTGTGTCAACTGGAAATGGCCCATAATTCTGTTGGTTCTATTTGGCAGGGGAGCAGGAATCCGGCTCTTGTGTTCCATCTTTGTTGGACTGCGAGGTGGGGAGAAAAAATAAAATAAAAAAATAAAAAAAAAAAGTCACTGAGATTAAACGTATATCTTGTCTTATTTTTTCCGACCAACAAGGCACAGAGAGTGAACAGATCACGCTGGTCCTCTTCTGCAAGCGTGAGGGAACAGAGGAGCTGTGGCACGACAGCTCCAGCTCTTCTGGTTCTCACTTTGCACAGTTCAAATTATTCATTTCAATAATCAAGAGTCACGTTCAGTCTCCTCGTTGTTGCCTCTTCTTTTAGAGAAGGCTTAAATAATTACAAAGAGAACAGGCTGTATAAAACTTCATTTCACATTTCTCTCTTGAAAATTCAATGCACTTCCAGAGTACAGTTTGTAGCCCCCCCCTCCCCCTACAATGTACCCAACAAGGGCACAGTCTTTGCTTTGAGTTCATGGTAAAAAAAGTGGGTGGGGGGGGGAAGAACCCACTTGTCCTCCATGTACAAATTACAACATTAAAAATCAACTCCAGTTTCAATTAAAGCGGAGTGGAGTTTATGACTTCCTCTGATTCAAGGGCACGGAATCCAGTAGGTCCCCTGACAAAGTCAGTTTTAATAGTCTGTGGAGCGTCTCAGCCGGGGATGAGTCTAAGGGTCCAAAAGGTAGAAATTCAGCTTGTTGGGGATGAGTTTACAGCCCGGCACTGAGAACAGTCGCTCCTCTTTAGGGTAGTAGATGAAGTCCTTGGCCATCTGTTCCACCACATTTGTGTCGGGCTTCAGTCCCCTTGTCACCATTTCGTTGAGGCCGCACTGAACCACGTGCTTGTATTCCAATGGAAGGAATGGCACAAAGTAGTCCACGAGATTTTTGTCAATTAAACTGGTGTGCCACAAACCACCTGCAAGAAAGAGGGGAAAAAAAAACATTTCACTCATGAATTAACCAAAATGAACCAAATCCCTACTGCAGGTCACACATGAGAAAAAAAAATTCTACAAAATGGTTTTCTGTTGGCATACAGTTTTAAAGGGCACTGTTCCACTACATAAAATACAAGAGGTGTTAATGCTTATTGTGTGGATCAAGACCTACTCCGTGGTTTACATTTACGGCATTTATCAGACGCCCTTATCCAGAGGGACTTACAATCAGTAGTTACAGGGACAGTCCCCCCCTGGAGACACTAAGTGTCTTGCTCAGGGACACAATGGTAGTAAAAGGGATTTAAACCTGGGACTTTGTGGTCCTGCATGAATCATACATGTGAGCAAATGCAAAACACAACACCATTTTTAAAAAAGGATCTACCAGCCACACGCATTACGAACACCTCCTTGGGGGCAGGGTGAGCTTGTTGGAATAAAAAGGAACCTGTTCCTGTTTAAAATGTGTGGCAGGAAAACCGTACTCCAGGTGAGGACCATACTGCAGGACCATAGACAGGCCAGGGGAACTCGTATTAATGTTAAATAATCCCACAAAAGGGAACTTTCATAATAGGGGACCTTTAAGTTAAATTCTACTTAATTATTTCTGTTTACGACTGGCCAACATTGATCCCTGCAGTTTCGTAATTAGACGATTGAGATGAATTTATGATGTCCGTTGTGAAGCAGACTTACTCTTCTTGTTGTTGAAAACGGACAAGGACAATGCCTTCTCCAAATCATGTAGTTCGATCTCCTCTCTTTCCCTCCCTGCATTCCAGAAGTCCAGAGCCACCTTGCCAATGCTCTCTCCTCCGGTGTTGCTAAGGAAACATACAAAAACACACATCGGCTGTGAAACAGACCGGCTTCACACAGATAAAAGCATAAACAGCCACTGTGGGCTGTATCAGAGACGGACAGGAGGAGGAATACAGGAAGGTGGTGGACAGCTTTGTTAGTTGATGCGAGCTAAACCATCTACAGCTTAACCTCACAAAAACAAAGGAGATGATCGTGGACTTCAGGAAGCATGCTCCTCCTTCCACCCCTGTCACAATCAGAGGGTCTGACGTGGAGGTAGTGCAAAGACTACGGGTACCTCGGGGTACACATCAACTGCAAACTGGATTGGTCCAAAAACACCAAAGCCTTTTTTTCAAGAAAGGGCAGAGGTGGCTTTTCCTACTGAGGAGGCTCGGGTCTTTCAATGTCTATCACTCTGTGGTAGAGAGTGCTGTGCTCTTTGCAGCTGAGTGCTGGGGCAGTGGGGTGAAGACAGCTGATGCAAACAGGCTAAACAAGCTGATTAAAAAGGTTGGTTCTGTCCTGGGTGTCAGACTGGAGACCCTGACAGACGTTTATGATAGAAGAATGCTGAAAAAGCTTCTCGGGATCATGGACAATCCCTCTCACCCCATGCATGCCTCTATAATGACCCATCAGAGCACAAGAAGCAAAAGACTCATAGCCGCTAAATGCAGAACCGACCGCCACAGAAAATCCTTCCTACCTGGAGCTATCAGATTGTATAACTCGTCCTTGCTCTGTAGGTAATTTTTTCAGGGCTATTCAAACACAAATGTTTTTTTTTCCCCCACTCAGATGTGCAATACTACTCACCTATATGTCTTTGAAAGTTTATTTTAACCCCCTGCACATGCTGCTGCTACTCCCTCTTACTCATTGCATAATCATTATGTCACTTAGCACTATCTTGGGCATTTCACTGGATATAGTGATATCATTATTGTTATTGAGTTAAGTTATTTTTGATATTTGCACTATGTACAAAAAATATATTTATTCCTCTTGTTCCTCCGACTGCATTGAGCATGTTGTCGACAAAAGAATTTCCTTCGGGGTAAATAAAGTTCTTCTTATCTTATCTTAAACATTACAGACATTTAAATTGACATTTTAGAGTATTTATCAGACGCCCTTATCCAGAGTGACTTACAATGAGTAGTTACAGGGACAGTCCTCCTGGAGTAATTTAGGATTAAGTGTCTTGCTCAGGGACACAATGGTAGGGATTTGAACCTGGGTCTTCAGGTGCATAGGCGATTGTGTTACCCACTAGGCTACTACCACCACTGACAGGCAGGCCATCTCTGTGACAGACAGGAAATGAAGAATGACATTTCCGAAACTCAATAAAACTGCTCTATACAGCAAATGGGCTTGCACTGGAATATTTTGGGTCCATTTCATGTCCTGTACTTAAAATAGAGACAGTCAAAGACAAAGAGTCTTTTGCAGAAGGAATTGGTGCCTCCTCCCGATATTGCGATATCGCATTTTATCTTGTGGAATGTACTGCCCCACACGCCTCCATTAAAGCTACTTTACAGTTCATGCTCACGTAACCATCTTCACAGTCAACACCATCTTCCAGAAATACAACGGCAGCGTGGTGACAAAGACGCACCTCAGGAGAATAAATATGGCCTTTCGGTAGGACACACCGTCCAGTTGCTCATAGTAGTCCAGGTACGGCTTGATGCTATCAATCAAACCCGTTTGCATCTTGTCCATTTCATCGAAAATAAACATGGAGCGTCCACAGTTTGACACGTTCCCCTTCACCCACTGCTGCAGCTGTGCCTACAGAAGGACATGCAAGTAAGAATAATCATGAGGAGAGATTCATTTAAAGTCAATATGCAAAATATTGTTAAAAACATTAGCTCTTATATTGCACACTTGCTTTTTGTCTTTCCTTATTTAAAATAATTATGAGGTCAATGGTATAAAACAGGGAATAGGTCTTAATTAGCATGCCAGACTAAAGCATGTCCATATGGTTATACCTGGAATAAATTAACTGCTGAAGCACAGAATCTACAAATCAACCCCAAAGTTTAGTCGTGTTTAAAGTTATCTAATGGTACTGGTATTGTTTGCTTGTGTGCAATTCGCTTACTTTGTACATCTCAAGGTCCTTCTCGTGAGGAAAGTGGGCCGTGGCAGTGAACAGGTGGACGAACCTGCTGTGCATGCCTTCCGTGTAAAGATTCTCTGCAATCAGATGGCTGACAAAGTTTTTCCCAGTCCCGGTCCAGCCATGCAGGGACAGAACCAGGGGCTTCTTGGGGTTCGGGTTGTTCATGTAGCCGGTCACGGCTTTCAGGATGACCCGCGAGGCCACATGCTGTCCAAACAGCTTCTTCTGCAGGGCCTGCTCCAATCCTGCAACGGGACCAGAATAAAACACTGAAATGGAAAGTGAAAGTAACCAAAGCTGAGCAGTTGAAGGTCCACCCTGAAACACCACAGGCCGCCTTAATGAACAGGAAAACGCGGACAGCATCGGATTTTTAAAAAGATTTTTTTCTCAGCAGGACCCTCAGCCCACCTGTTGCGTTAAATGCGATCCAGTTCGCATCGCACGACTCGTAAATGTAATTGTAGAGTTTCTTCCCGAGCACCGCCGCGCCCGTCCCGACAAAGATTGTGGTGGAAATGGGCTCCAGCGCCTTCACACTCGCGACCAAAAGCAAAACAATCAGCGCACGTCTCATGTCGAAGGGATCGGCGAACTCGTCGATAAAGTGCCAATTCCTTCGCGTCGCCCTCAACCGAGCGGGGAGGCAGCGCGACCCGTCTCAGAAGCACCACGGTGTAACTTCCGCATTGCGTCACTCACACGCGACGCGCGTCAAAATAACGGGACACGCGAACCCGGGCGCTAAAGCAGAAGCAGTGAAAATGGAGAAAGGCTTACAAAGCAGGTCAAACTCTCACCGCAACAGCCGGTCAGGAATCGAACACAACGACCCGCGATTCGTGCCACACTGTCCTCAGAGGCGGTCGAAGCGCTTACCCGTTCTGTTATAGCTGATCCAGTCCGGTCGACAGGACTCTTGGAAATAGTAAAATATGTCTCGGTAGCTGGCGAAAAGGCCGGTGAGGGCGGCTGCCATGCCGACCGCTATGCCGGTGCTGATGGGCTCTATCGCAGCCACCGCCGCGGGGTTCCATAACACCCAGAGCAGCAGGAGTTTGCAGCGCGGCCGCATGCGGGTTCCGGGGCGGCGAACAGCCACCGTTAACGTCGAGAACCGGATGAGGGCTCCCTGCACCTCGACTCATTGAAGGTTTTGGAGAAGTGGCCCGGGCCGCCGTGACGTCATGGCCACGTGGGCCGACACAGGAAGCCGTGGGGACGGCTCTGATCTGAGATCAGTTTCGTCATATCTATCAGAGTGGTTGGGGTTGGTGTCAGCGTTTGGAAAACTGGTCCTGGACACATTTTGAAGGTTCTTCATAAATTGTATAAATAGTATTTAATAGTTTTGGCCAGGAGGTCTGGCCATGATTGTTTATTTGAAACGTTTTATTACTTTAATTTTGTTGTTTAATAATATTTGAATTGATTTTTTTAATTATTTGTCATTATTAAAGAATACAATTACACCACTGATTTCACTGTGAATGTCTAAATTCATGTCTAAGAGGCTTGTTTAACATGTAATGTCCCATTATAAACTGGCAAAGTTGTTAATGCCGATAATGATTAACATGACCTCTTGTTTGTTGATTGAGTCATCATTGTGAACTCTTACCTCAGTCAGAAGTGACCAAAGACAGAATGTAGATGAAGACAATATAGATAAACATAGGCAGGCCGTATAAGAACACGCACACATACACACAAATATGTATATATGATGGCATACTACGAGTGTCAAAAGTAAATTGATAAATATGCAAATTAATTAAATTATACAATGTGTCAATAATTGTTTAGAAAATAATTAAATAATTCAATATGGCCAGAATGATAAAAAATAATAAACTCATCATTATATCAGTATTAAAATATCAAATTAATATTTATTAATTTTATCAAATTTGGGCTCATTGTGAATTACTGATTTACTAATATCCATCAGTCTGACCCATCAAAGTAAGTAGGTGGAACTAACACTGATCTAACATTCAAGATATAAGTCACAAAAAGCTAAAAAATTATTCCAACTACCACTTTAGCCGCTACATATTTACATTCAACATCCAAGTACCTTGTTGGAAGGGACACAGCTTCAGACTAAACCAATCATCTGTAAAACATCAGGCTAGATCAGCGTTACTCCTGCCCACTTACTCTGATGGTCAGATGGAAGTAATTCATGATGTACTAAATCAAATAAATTGTGAAATATTTCAATATGACACATTAATTAATTAATAAAGTTTTTGTTTCCTGTTTTTGGAACTCTTGTCATATGGATTCATTCATATTAATTGATGAAGTTTTAATTTCCCATTTTAAATGATTCAAGTGATTTTTTTCATGGTTTTTATATACTTAATATATAATTATTCATGATTTAAATATTTAATAGCACTCCATAGGGTGTCCAAAGGTAAGAACAGTCCAGCAGGGGGCCCTGCAGTACTATACTGCAGTGTTTTGTCATGCAAGCCGTGTTCAATTGTACAAATTAACAATAATTTCCTTTTCAGGCAGGTTATAGTCTTCTGTATAAGTTCTGGATAAAAACAGACAAGTGTTTTTATTAATTGAAAGACAGTTCTTGCTGTAAAATTAGTTCTGCTATGATTGGCTTGTTTACAGTTGCAGACTGCGATGTACAGCACTAATTCTAAAGGAATCTAAAGGTTTTGGTGTGCTCTCCTGTATTCTGTGTTGTGGTGTCCTCTTACCTTCTTAGACTAGTTGGTGTGGCGTCCTCTTACCTTCTTAGACTAGTTGGTGAAGCGTCCTCTTACCTTCTTAGACAAGAAGGTGTGGCATCTTTCTACGTACTTAGACTAGTAGGTGTCGAATCCTCCTACCTCCTTATACTAGGAGGTGTGTCATCCATTTTCCTTCTTATATTCGTAGGTTTGGCATTCTCCTACCTCCTTAGACTAGAAGGTGTGGCATCCTTCTACCTTCTCAGACTAATATGTGTGCACATTGACCAGATTTGGTCTCATTCAATTCCAAGAAAAACTGAATATTTTGCACATTTTAGCCAGAATACATTAAATATGTGCTTAGAAGGCTTTCTGGTGAGCCCAGTGCAGACAACTACAGATGTACTGATAGCTTCTGGATTTTCATTCATTTTGAAAAAAACAAATCAAAACAAAACAAAAACAAAAACAAACAAAATGATTTAAATATTGTTTCTCCGTCAGAATTTTAATCTAGTTTCTGCTTATTGCCTACAACATTAATGAAGGAATTTTCCAACTTGTGAGAACATTTTAATGAGCAATAGATGGATCTTCTGCTCTTTATGGTATACAGCATGGATATTTTAGCATTGCCGTAATGTGAATAAACCAAAAAAAAAGCAGTGCATGTTCCTAATCCAAAATGTGCTCTAATTCAGTTAAACTGTAACTCAGCATGAATATCTTCCTTCGGGGAGCATAAAAAGATTACATTGTCATTGTCCATAGAAAATTTACAGGAGTATTCAGTTTTTAAGATCACTTTTAAGATTCACTCAAGAAATCATGTGTTAATTCCAAAAACTGTGTTGATTCACACTAACTGTCATATTTGCATGTTTATAGTCTGTTGAAATCCCATTGCTGAGGGCTATGTTTCACTAAAACTACACATAATCCAATATGCCTGCCTTAAGGCCCAATGTCATTGAAGTACATTGTCATTGTGATGGTGGTGTGCTTTATCAGGGCCAAGCAAGGATATGCACCCTCATCAAGATGAGAATTCTTGGAGATTCTTTCACCTTTAGTTCTAGTCTGTTTTGAAGAAGCAGGAATATTTTGCTCCACTGAACACATTCAGTCATATCATGAAATGTTTGGTTGCTGTTTAAGTTAACTATTAATTGCTTGTCTGGATTTTCTGTTACTACTTTGATCCCCTATATCGTATTCCATCACATTTCGATGTGGGAAAGGTGCTGAGCTGTCTAGGGGTTTGACAGTTTGACAATGCACTGGTTTCGGTCAACAGGTCTGAGCAGGACTATGAGCGCATGGGAACCAAGGTGTGCGTGAGTGTGTGAGTGTTTGGCCTCTGATTGGCTGAGAAAGCAGGATGTGTTACAACATGATCTGAAATGACAAGATGAACGGCCCTCTTTTTCCCCATGACTATAAAACAATATTCAAAATATAATATCTACCCTTCATCTTATAATATAACTGGTATATGACACCAATGCATAGACGGAATTAATCAACAGAAATTTGATAAGCAGATTGCTTAGATGACCAGTAGAGTGCCTGGGAAATGCAGCCCTGAAGCCTTGTGTGATATGATAATAGTGACAGTGTTCCCTCTGGATATGAAACTACACAGAATTCACAGCCAACATATCTGTCAAGATCAGACATAAACACACCCATGCGCAGCGCAGTGGACCCTCTAAATTCTGGAAAATATTACTTACCCTAACATGTTTGTATAAACTCTTTGAATTGTCCCCACATTTATGGAATTTATTAGACGCCCTTATCCAGAGCGACTTACAGTCAGTAGTTACAGGGACAGTCCCCCCTGGAGACACTCAGGGCTAAGTGTCTTACTCTTGGTTATCAGTGGGGTTTGAACTTGAGCATTTTGTGGTCGTCTGTGCGTTAGCAACTAGGCTACTACCATCTTTGTCCCTCTGATGAATCTGAGTTTAGGTTTGCAAGCATGCTCAAAACATTGCATGGCCTTTCTAAATTTGCATCACTAGAGGCAAATGAACACATAGGCACGCACGCACACACACACACACACACACACACACACCGCTGTACCTGAGATAGGGAGGAACTTGGCACTAGAGCGTGAGAATGATAGCGTGCAGATGATGTTGATTGGCTGTTATATTATATGCAGGCATGCACTACCTGTCATAAAAAAAGGGGGACGGTGGAAGAACAAGTCAGTTCTTTGTAAATGAGCCATTTTTGATTGCCACGCTGCTTGAAACTTGTGTCTTGTCAGGAGGGTTGTGAAGATTGCCTTTAGATTTTTGGATGCCCTATGGGCAGGATTTCACTTTAGACGCCCAGATGCCAAGTCTTATGATAGAAGTAGATAAGATGCATGTTTTTGGGACTCATGCCAAATATGGCAACAATGTTCCAATTATCTGAATAAGTATAGCAAAAGAAAAAGTAGCAAATTATGATCATCAGATGTTTTCTGTGACAAGCATTTTGAAAGATACTTGCATGTCTGTTTTGGATATTCCACAATGTCCCATATCAAAGACTAATAGGTATATTGCAGTCAATCACAATGATGTTCTATTTATCAGAGCAATATTTAAAAAAAGGATAGCATGACTGAATTATTTTGCATAAGGAAGTACATAAAAGTAAAAGCATTTCAAAAAATCCTTGGTGAACGATAGGGTGTCATTCAAAACCCTTTTTTTTATTCAAGGGGTGGTAGTAGCCTAGTGGGTAACACACTCGCCTATGAACCAGAAGACCCAGGTTCAAATCCCACTTACTACCATTGTGTCCCTGAGCAAGAAGTTGCTCCAGGGGGGGACTGTCCCTGCAACTACTGACTGTAAGTCGCTCTGGATAAGGGCGTCTGATAAATGCTGTAAATGTAAATTGAGTAACTGAGAGTAATTGGATGTTTACACCACAGTTTGGTACAGGCAGGAGGCGGTATTGCTCTTATGGATCAGACCACCTCAAATCAGTGACAATGACTTGCCAGCAGTGACAAACAAAGCATAATCACCTATTCATACCCTTCTGTCATGTTCATTGTAAGGAGCATGTCCCTCCTGACGTAAATGTGTACCCCCCAAAACACAAAATATAATTCATATGAACAATATATTCAAGTTTGTTGAACGAAACAATACAAACCACACTGAGAGTTATAACAAGTGAAATATTTATGGCATGTTTCACATAGACAACATATATTGTTAGCTTAAGCAGCGTGATGTGTATAACGCTGGATTCCACCCTTGGGAATTACTCTGTCTAAAAAAAATGTTACTGTCTAATGTCCCCCCCAACAATGATGAGGGATTTTCGCCCCTGGTAAGGAGAACACAGATGACCGTAGTCAACCTGTCAGTTTGCTGGAATTATGGCATGGATCCAATTTTACAGACACTCAGTAGGTTTCATGAAGTCTGTCTCGCACATAAGCCGACACACAGCTCATGCTCTTGTTTACTTACTTACAGAAAGTGAAGTATGTTTGATCTTACCTAGTTGCTTTTTTGTGTTTGTCAAATGTTTTTGTTTTATTTTATTGTGTAAAAATGCAAGACCAATAAACAAGTTGATGTGTCTAAATTTCTGACTGGTAATGAACAGTACAGGTCAAAAGTTTTGACACGCCTTGATTTTCATGACTATTTACATTCTCACTGAAGGCATCAAAACTATGAATGAACACGTGTGGAGTTATGTACTTAACAAAAAAAGGTGAAATAACTGAAAACATGTTTTATATTCTAGTTTCACCCTTTGCTCTGATTGCTGCTTTACACACTCTTGGCATTCTCTCGATGAGCTTCAAGAGATCGTCACCTGAAAATAGTCTTGAAGGAGTTCTCAGAGGTGTTTAGCACTTGTTGGCCCCTTTGCCTTCACTCTGCGGTCCAGCTCACCCCAAACCATCTCGACTGGGTTCAGGTCCGGTGACTGTGGCTTATTATGAGGCTCCAGTAGGCAGCGGTTAAGGAAGCGGCCCCGTAATCAGAAGGTTGAGGTGCCACTGAGTAAAGCACCTTCCCCACACACTGCTCCCCGGGCGCCTGTCATGGCTGCCCACTGTTCACTAAGGGTGATTGTTAAAAGCAGAGGACACGTTTCATTGTGTTGTGCTGACAAACTAACAGCAAACACCATGACCAGTGCTGAGGATTTCACAATGCTGGCGTGTCCATAGCATGTTATACTACACTCACACCTTTAAACATTCAAAACCAGCACCACAAACAGCACTTTCTTATTATTAGATTGCACTACTCTTATTATTCAGTTACTGATAATATTAAAATCACAGATGTGAAAACATTGAGTCACAGTATGTAACTTTTATGTGAGTGTGTTATTGGGGAAGAGAAAGATGTCCTAGATGTCCTAGGAACCTCTCAACTGCTGTCAGTGAGTTGCCAGCATAGCCATTTTTTAAATCAATTATTTTCAAATTGTTCATGTAAATAGAAGCTTTCATTTACTGGTTATTTAAAATTCACAGCAGTGGAGCAGCTGGTAAAACGTCAGGCCACCCAAATTGTTCCTCTGTGATTTTCTGAGACACAATGCGGTCCTAACAGGAGTTGGAAAGGGACTGAGCTCTCTGGGAAGTTCACTTTACACTAGTTTCGGTCAACAGGTCTCTGCAGGACTATGAGAGCAACAAGTACAGTGTATTTTTTTCATTCTTGCTTTTACTGTATGAACAAAAAAATCTGAAGGATCTGTTAAAACATGAGCCCTCATGTTTTAAAAGACGGAGCCCTCATCAGTTTTCCTTTCTCAATAGCACTCCCACCGTGAGAACATGGGCTTGAGCAAGGATCACACAATTTTAAACTCATATGACAAACCATTAATCACTTGATAGCTACACACCCATAATCAATCATTACTTAAATGAATGCTTCAATTGGATATTTTCTGTTGGTTTATTTAAAGGTTGTGTGATGTGCAAGGACATGAACATGAATGCATGTCATTGATGGTAGCATTGGACAGTGCTGCTCCGAGCAGTGAGTTTCTCAAGATCATGAGATAAAGTGATTTTATGGTGGATAAGTCTCCATAAAAAGCCCCAGTAACTCATTGCTGCCCCATGATGTGCTGCTTTGTCCATTATTATTATCCTATTAGTTTTAGTATTTTTTTTGTTTAGTTTTTATTTATATTAAGAAGCGCACAACACACACATACACACTGACATATTTCATTGGCTAAAAAGAATGAGAGTTCCCTTACCGAGATCATGTGTTATGGACACATGATTAAACATCATAAATTCTTACTGCACATCTCTGTTAGACATTTGTGACATCTTGTACCCACAAAAACTGTAACACAACACCACTAAGCCACATCAGCGATTAGTGTGGTTAGCACAGCGGACACAACTGCACGCCTGCAGGAAGGCATGCAGACCAGTCTGCAGCACGCGTGTGTGTGTGCGCGCATATCTGGGTTTTAACCGATGACCTCTTATGGTGAAATGTAATCTGCAGACCCACTGTTGGCAAGGACATGCGCCCGATTTGGGATGGATGTGGGGTGGAGAAGAGGACGAGAGAGAGAGAGAGAGAGGCACGTTATGTGAGGAATGCTCAGTGCCGTGTTGATGGGGGCTGCGCTAGCCTGATCGTATTGCTTTCCCAATAACCCTCATCACAGGCCATGGCAGAGTTCACAATTAAAAATAATGCAGAGTGACAGCTGGGCAGCGCCGAAACACACAAAGGGGCCATTCCCAAAATGCCGCGTGATCAGAGACTGATGACAAAACAGAAAAAGGAGCGCTGTGGGTCACCTGAATATATTTTTGGGGCGCTCTGCCCACAGTCCAGAGACGTACAGGCTGAATGTGGGATGCTAAACTGGCCCTGGTGGGTGTGTATTAACGTCTTAGCAAGGATTTATTGCATCAACCTTTCACTGATCCTCACTAGGAAACTATGCTCATTTGTACAAGATTAAGACTGTAATTGAGGTTACATTTCTGTACAAGGTGAAGAATTGGCACAGATAATATTTCTATGCTCATTGCAGTGCCTGTTTATTACATTAGGTGTGCATGAGTGATGGATTTCTGGGGCAGCACTGACATGTGTAAGTGGGTTAAGAGTTTGGACGGGTAAAATAATATTGCTGTCCATAAGGCATGTAGGATTGTTTCGATGTGTATTTAGCCGTTCACATTTTGTTTACATGTAAGTGATAGGAATAAATTCCACATACCATCAGCCATTTCTGGCAATGGGGCCATGCCAAGAAATCCTCTAATCCTGTAACTCGACCCCTTAATCTCTTTAGATCATTTGAGGTGATGGGAGAAATTTTGGGTGGATTTATGGAGCAACACATAATATAAAAAATAATTATGAATGTGATTAATTGTTGCTTTTCTTGTTACATGACCCAACTGTGGGTGTTCATGCACATGTGTGTGTGTGTGTGTGTGTGTGTGTGTGTGTGTGTGTGTGTGTGTGTGTGTGTGTGTGTTCTTGTGTGTTTCTGAATGGACGTGACCTTGCGGTTACACCCAGCCCAACCCTATGGACAGTTGTTAGAGAAAGTGATACTGCAGACAGCTGACCCACACATACA